>NW_010175819.1:0-19113 GCF_000695765.1 Mesitornis unicolor
TTATTATTATTATTGTTTAGAAGAAGGAGGGACAGAGATAAATTTTAAGGGAAATGCTCTAACCTGCTGCCTGCAAGTAAAGAGAAGAAGAGAAATATCTCAATTTTTCCATTTGACAGAAACATACTGCCACATTATACTTCTTCAGCGTGGATGTACGTTGTGGTACATGAAGCTGAGACTTAAGGCTCAAATCTCAAGTGTTGCTGTCCTACAGCCACTAAACTAAGAAAATCTTCACCGTTCTTCACAGGACCATCTCACCTGTTGACACACGAGTGCATAAAAGAAGCTTATAAATGTTTCAGGGAACTAAGATGTACACAAGGCAGTAAGTAAATCCTGCAAGAAAAGTTCATCACTTCCAGTAGGTAGATAAAGTTAGCACAATCACTGCCATTAAAAACAAAATAGAAAAAATGTTTAAAAATGCTTTTTTAAAACATTCTAGATTCTCTTAAGGAGCACATTTTGCCTTGAAATTTTGAATGAATTTTGGTTTACTACATTGTAAGCACTATACTTTATTTAACCATCAAATCAATTAGATATAAAAAGGCAGTCCTGTCAAATCACTGCCATTAGAATGAAAATTAGAAAAGCTAGAAATCCTAAATTTAAAAATGAATGTTAAGATTTTACTCATCTCTTTTAATTTTGATCTTTAAAATTAAGTAGGAAATATGTTTAATTTTTAGAAAAGGAAAAGCTCTCTGTCTGGGCTAAATTTATTTTTTAATAAATAATGACAATAATATTAGTCAGTATGAGACAATAACATAATTTTCCTCAAAACTAAAATACATTGAAATATAAGGCAAAGAAAGAAGTTGTAATACTAGGAAGAATGCATTATTATCTAAGCTTTTATTTTCATCCACCTCCCAAATGATGATTTAATATCCGTTCTTAATACGCAGTTTAAAAAGCACCTTGAGAATTCACTTTAATGGCTAGTGTACTGCATAATTGTGGGCTTTCTTGTAAGAAAGCTTGCAAAATTGCTGATTACAGAAAGAGATGAAGTGTGTTGTAAGTACTCAGACCTATATATTGTACTGCTATGAAAATGGGTCTTAAAATCTCACAAAACCTGCTTTAATGTTCTGGATCTAATGTGGTATTATATCTTTCTTTTTCTTTTTTAAATATATATATATCTTAAATATATATTTACTTCTGCATTTTGCAAGCATCTGCTGCCAGCAGCTATAAGCAATCACTAATCTTGAATAGCAGCATTGTGATGTACTGTTTCCTTCATAGAGGTGCTCCCTGAACATGAAAAACTCCTTTAGAATTAAAAAATCTGCTCCGCTAATTGTAGAACAAATTTTCAACAGCCCTCTTTGAGAATCCCAGCTCTAAGTATTCTCCCATCTATTAAACAGATGGCAGATAAGATTGTAAACATATTTGCTTCATATTGAATAGATACTTTCTGGCATAATACTAATTAACAAATTAAATGACTGACTTTCTGCATCGCATTAGAGTTAAAACCACTTTGTAAGTTTGTCTTTGGTAGTTATTTACTTTGACAATAGCATGCAGTGAAAAACTGTTAAATGTTTTCTTAGCAACATTATGCATTGAGTAGTTTTCTTTTTTAAAACTCTATATTTTATTATAATTCATTTGACTTTCATTACAGTCACTCATTACAAAATGTATGTGCATTTAATCCATTTCCAAGGGCTGCATATTTTTCCAATCCCATTCTGTACCACAATGATAATGTCTTTGGTCTATGCAAGTATGCATGAAATTTAGGCATTATCTTTACTCATTTTCTGATAATTTAGCATGGACTGTTTTGAAAGAAGAAAAGCTAACAAAATGCTAACAGTGGCAGATAAGAATATGGAGAGGGTTTCTTTTTCATTCTTTCAATGAATTTGCATTGTGACTATCTGTTTTATTGTAAGTGCAAATAGGATCATCTTCATGATGATGGAATGCTATGGTACGATGTGAGACTAAGTCATATCTTTGTTCTCTTCATTAATTAATGTAGAGAGCAGGTCATACCAGAAATTCCCATTCCAAATATTCTTTCCACTAGGCTATCATGAAAGCAGAGAAAACAACTGCATTTCCCATTTTGGTTCTGGAAATATTAGCATGAAGAATAAAAGGGCTTATTTTCAAAATCAAACGTCATCTGTTGGTGAAAATAATGTTTTAATCGCCAAATTGTAAATTTATGCAAAATGGCTGCAGAACTCATAAAAGAACAGCAAATTTAAAACTTTCTTTCAGCTTAATTTGCTGGCGTCTTTGTCTTCAAACAGAACAAACCAAATAACTGAAACAAAATATAATATTTTCAAACTTTGGAACTCACAATAAAAATTCTTCAAGAAGACAGATGTAAATGCTGAAACAGGTCAAATTCATTTAATTTACTTTAGAGGTATAATAAAAGTAAACAGTTATATGAATAAGGTGATTAATTTGTATATTTTACAGCTGATGCCCAATGTTGTTCAAAGATTAAAATACACCATAGAAGGCAAACATGATAGACACGTCTTCCTTCTGCTCTCCCTCCCTTCTTCACAGCAGCAAGCAGTAGAAAAAAACAGGATTTTTTTTCAAACAACCACACTACACTAGTAGTGGTGTTGAAAAGCATTCATTCTTCAGATCCAAAGATTCTTGCAGAAAAGGCTTGCTATCGTTTGAAAAAAGTTAAATTAAACAAATATACAAATATAACTGTGAGAAGTTATTAGCATTGCTTTCTTCAGTAGTTTTTGGAAATACAAACTATCTATTTTGATGTGTACGTTCAGTTAAGATACAGTTGAAAGGGCCCAAAATTAAAGAGAAACCTTGAAAATTATTAGAAAAATACTCAAGTTGGCTATTATCTAAAGTTGAATTTTTATGATCTATTTTTGAGAATACAACTCCTCATTTTGTCTGAGTGTGACAAAACACTGAAATGTGAGCATGTTTCACAGACCACAAGTGTTTTCTTACTCATTGTGGTTATTAGTCATATTATAGATAATAATATTTCATATTTCATGTTTATATTTCCTATTATTTCACATTATATTTAGCCACCCAGTTGTTCTAAGTACATTGTGAAGCGTTTTTAGTTTTAGAGTTAACATGCATCATGCTAGGAAAAACTAAAACCTGAAATTTCTTGAACAATAAAATAGTTTTAGCCGAACATCTTCCAATTAAATTAGTAGCCCTGTTCTCAATGATCAGATATATGCTCCTGGAAATAGCCACAGATTTATTACCTACAACATCAGCCCTGATTTGGCTATTGGTGAATTCACAACTAAGTGTTATGAATCATTCTATTTGACTTTACTCCTAGAAAAGAAATCAAGTGTGTGCATATTTCTCCTGTAGTTTAGGACATAGTATTGCAATGGCTTACCACCAACTCAATACAGTTTTTCTGAATAATTACAAAGTGTTGAGGTTCAGCTCCTTTACATATTTCTTTTCGTGGATGAAATCAGGAAAACATAATTTCATTTAGCTGTGGTACAAATTCATAGTCATTCAGAAGTTTTATAATCATGTGGTGTAGTCTTCTTGTAACAGTGACACTGCATACATAGTGTGGCACCATTGCAGACACACTGTCTGAAGTCCCAAAGCCATTTTACCCATGTTAAGGTAGCACTCGGGTTGAGTTAAGCAGCAATCTTCCAATTCAGGGCTTTGTAACTATGGTGAAGTCATGCATCAGCATAACTATATTGCTCCTAGTTCTGGAGCTACAGTAGATGTAGCTCATCACTACCTGTTGTCCAGGCAAGTAGGCTAATGCAAAATGTAGTCTACTTCAGGAACACAAAAAGACAAGCTGATTTGAAAATCGTCTTTTTTGCCCTATATTACCTTACCACACATACACGCAACTTCCTGAGGTGTACTAAATGTACCTTACAGCAGTTCAGAATCAAATGATCAATGTCTGAACAGAGACAGGTGAAAAAATAAATTACTTTTTGATCTTTATAAATAATTTGAGAATTGAAATTCCTCCCTATCTGAAGGTATCTAGTCCACCCTCCTACTCAAAGCAGGGCTATCTTCCAAATTGTATCTTATTTGCCAAGGCCTTATACAATCAAGTTTTGAATGTCTCTCAGATGAAGCTTTCACTGCTTCCCAGGGCATTCTGCGTCATTTGCTAAGCCCTCTCAGAGTGTAAATAGTTTTCCTTATAGAAATTGAATTTCCCTAGCTATAATTCCATTGAGTTGCTGACTATGCCTTTGCTAATGCAGCTAAGTATGTTATTGGCCTCTTACCTTCCTTGAGAAGAGAAAGCATGTTCAGTTTGCTACTCAGGACCTTCAAACCCTTTTCTACAAAACTGTTTTCTAGCCAGACTGCACTTGGCACGTAGTGTTGCCTGGAGTCAGGACTCTCTCTTTTTGAACTTAATGAAGTTTTTGTAGCTCCATTCTTCCATGTTGTCCCAGGCTGTCTTGAAGGCAGTCCTGTCCTCCAGTCATCCACTACTTTCCTTGACTTGAAGCCTTTCATGAAGTTTCTGAGGGTGCATTCTGTCCTGTTTCCCAAGTCACAGGTGAAGACATTAAACATCTTCAGTCCCAGTACTGATGCCTGAGGAGCATCACGATTAACCAGACACCAATTATTTTCTGAATAGCTTTTGATCCAATATCTTTGATCCATTATTATGACCAATATCTTTTGATCCTGATGGCTGGAGCCAGTTCTCCATGCCTCCACGCCCTTATACTCTATTACCTCCCCCATTCAGCAAGAATTCAAGGTAAACAACAACTCCTTCCCTCCTCTTATCTAAAGATCCAGTCAGAGAACGCAACCGGGTTGGTCAGTTACCATTTATCCATGCTCATAAATGCTGACTGTTCCTAGTCCTTTCGTAGCTGTCATGAGGACTACCTCCACAGTACTTCCTGGACTAAGATTTTAAGGCCTGCCACTCTCTGTATTTGCCTTTCTGCCTTAAAGTTGCATGCAACATTTATCTTTTTTCTACTGAAAGCCACAGTCTTTCAGTAGTGAGGGAGAATGGCATTACAATGACATTGGGAAGCTGCCTTAGCACTGCTGGATGCATCTCATCCAGTCCTATGGATTTTTCCAGTTCATGGTGTAGTCCCAGACTTGGTTGTTCTCTGCTGCAGATAGTAGTTCTCTCTCTTGAACTCTGACACTAGATCTGTGGGAGACCTAAAAGCAGATGCACCATCCCAAGATGCAGAGGAATTTTCCTTTTTATCATTTGACACATAGCTTTAGTGATCCTCCACATTCTTTAGTGGGTCCACGTTTTCCTTAGTCTCCTGATACATCTAAAGAAGTCCATACAGTTTCCAGCTTCAACTCCAGCCAAGGTACGGCCATAGAAATTGCATTGCTGCAGGCACACATGATGTTTCTCTAATAGTCCTAAGTAACCTGTCCCTGCTTCTAACTCCATACACATCCATTTGCATCTGAATTCAGTTAGGATCAGTGTTTCTGAATAAAAAATAGTACATATCCTAAAAGAAGGAAAGAAAAAGAGGACAAAAAATATTTTTAAAACTATCTTAGGTCTTTTCAGTCTAGCTTTTGCAGTGTTCAGATGCCAGCTTGAAGCCTTTGATAAGTCTTAGTTTGATCAATGCCATTTGTACTGTATCACTCAATGCAATTATTTATTTGCACTTTTTAAGATAAGGCCAGTGAGAAAAACTGAATTTAGTTTATTGTCAAACAGTTCTAAGCCATGGACTAGAAATATCAGGTGGTTAAACCTGCACAGAACTTAAGCAGAAACTACTGTCTTGTACGGGTTATAAGTTCCTGTTTAGAATTAATTCAAGCTTCTATATAGCCTACATAGGCCTGTAAGAGTTTATAATATGCAAAATAAAAAGTCTGATGCGTAGCTGAATAAAAATTAAAGATAAATTCCTGATATGCATCAAAATACATCTCCTAACAGTCTGCTAGTTAAAGTTCTCCCACTTTTTGTTTTCTGTTTTGCTTACAGTTAATTTTTATGTTGTCAGTTATGTCTGAGGGCTTGTACAAAATCATGTAAAGTTCAGGTGCTAGATTACTGATCTTGGAGAACATAGATTGTCTTACATCAGATGGAAATTACTGGGATGACTTGTGTCTACCTTATTTCCACTATGAAAAACATTTGACATACAAAAAATATTAAAATACTGAAGGCTCATGATTCAGGTTACAAGACTAAGCACTCAAAGCACAGGATACAGAGTATCTCTTGCCCACAAGATTTTACTCCATTTCAGTTCCTTGTATGTAGAGTAGCATATTCTTCAACTGTGTGATCATGTACTGCTTTTTCTACAAGACCTAGGATAAGCAATGATCAGATAATGAGAAGATACTTAATACATTACTTCCCTGACTGCATGTGACTCCCAAATGTTATTGCATATGTCGCCCCTGAAGACAGAATTACTTATTACCTGTTTGAATTTTCTCACAGCAATCGTATATGAATTGTTTATTGAGATTCATTAACTTCTTGTGAGATATCTGGTTCTTTATTATTTCCATTCTGCATATAGTTAGCTAATGCTCAATAAGATTAAGGTACAGTATGAGATTATCTACTGATTTTAGTGTCTTGATTTAAGATGGAGAGCACCTAAAATTATCAATTCTAGACACAGCTGTATTCAAGTCCCATTATTCACAGTTTCAAGTTGTTCTCTGAAAAGAAGGCAAATACCTTTAACATTTCTTTGGAAAATGTATTTCAAGTGACTTGGCTTGTGTCATGTGGAAAGTGTAGCAGCAGCAGAGTCTAGTCCCATATGGTTGTACTCTACTCATGAGAGCTAGTCGTCTCATCTAGAAATAACAGAGACAAGAGACAGCCTCTTCCATCACATTCTCCTGATTCAGGAGGCCAAGGTCCAGCAGAAAGCGTAATTAATGGCTGTTTAGTTCTTGCACATGCAAGGAAACTGAATTATGGTTGCACAGATAGCCATTAGATCTGAGTTTTACTTCTTTGAAAAGCATACCTTGAGAATTTCATAATATTTCAAAGAAATTGTATGTGAAATTACAATTTGAAACAAAAGCAAAACACACTGTCTTGTGTTACTGTAACAAAACACTGGTCTTCAGCAGAAAAAGAATTTCTACATCCGTTGCATCTAAATTAAAGAATTAGTAAAAATTTGTCAGTAACAGATTATTTATTTGGATTAGTACTAGAGCAGGATTGGTTTCCTGTGAATATTTTTGGTGGCATGATGTTATTCAGAGAACATTCACTTTGTTTTCTAGTGGATTTGGAAATGTGGTATAGAGGAATTGTCCCACCCTTACTTGAAGTGTGATCCCTTTTGTCCCACTCTTCTGACCTCTCCTTTCCAGACTTCTGTCAGTGGCTCCTCTCTCTCTATTTTACTCACGTTTAGTCAATCTCAGGCATCGTGCTTTTCATCCCGAGGTAGCCTTCTTGCCCAAACAGACCTTTTCTCATTCCTTCAATTTATTCCATTCAGCATATTATCCCATAACTGGACTGCTACTGCTTCTACTCATCCAGCCATCTTCCAGGCCACATCTTTGACCCATCATTCTTTTCTCATTGGCTTCCACCCTTATGCAAATATCATCCTCTCTATCAAATTGCTTATCCCAAATTCTTCCCAATCCATGCCAGTTATATCATTTGTTGCTGGCATAGGATACAGGATATAATCCTGATATAGGATATCATCCTTGCTTAGATTGTCCTTCCTTATACCTGCTTCCAACTTAAAATTTCCAGCTTCACTTTGAAAAATTTCAGGCAATTTCTATGCTGAAAACTAAAAAATACAATATTTGTGGTAAGTTTAATTATTACAAAAAGAGTACTGAAGTAATGTACATATTGATTGATCTCTTTGTAACAATGATGCTAGTCTTACAAAACACATAAATGTGCTTAACTCTCAGCATTCCAAATAAACTGAGTAGAAGTAGCCAGCTAAGATCAACAGTAAATAATATTTCTGTTCAGATGTTCAGCTGTGAAATACTTAAAATAGAACACCTCAAAAAAATGTTTAACGTTAAATTAAGTTCTACAGACTTTTCAGTCCAATATAGAGTTTACAAGACATTTATGTATCATATATATGTACACATATATATACACATATATATTTTTTCTGTTTGTGTACTTGTTATCTCAAAGCATTATACAAGTTATTAGCTCACTAAAAAGCATGTTTCCAAAAAGAACAGCTTAAAAATGTTGCAAGTGAATAATATAAACTTTTTTTCAGGTACATATATTAAGTCCAGACAAAAAGTAGAAAAAGACCATGCAGATTCAGACCCTGATGACTAAAATACGTTGTTTAAAACAAATAAAACATATATTAAGGTTATTCTGATACACTTGGACCTTGTTTAAATGCTGACCACCTGAAATCTTTTTTGGAGAGGAATTGCCCTGTGAGATTCACAGCCCAAACTCCCAAGTCAGCTTGAGATGTCTGCTCACTTAGGCCACACTTTACAGAAGACTGCAGCATGGTGGATGTTTAGTTCTGAGCAGCACTTCTGTGTCTTTTCAGGTTTTTCTGTCATTCCTGTAGCCTGGATATTTTTAGTGGTTTCCAGAAAGGCAGATCTCATACCATGCAGGTTGCTGGGAGACTGTAGGAAAGCAGGAAGATTTTGTGGATAAATTCAGCTGCATACTTCTGAAACCCAGATATACTGTGATCCTAATCCAGATTATGCAACCAAGTAATAGATTAGTCCACTACTTCTGCATTTGTCTTGGGTTGTTTTGGGCTTTTTTGAGATGCTTCAGTCACTGGTGTGGCTAATTTGCATAAGGTCTTGACTCACCTGTCTAACATACCTAGTTAGATCCCTTGGCTCTTTTCAACTTCTAAGTACCTTTTCAAATCTGTCTGTCAGGCCTCAATGATGCAGCATACATAGTATGAACAGGCTCATTTATTTTCAGTGCAATAATAAAGTGTGGTTTTAAGTCTCATTGACATTAATCATAGGCATAAACGCATTGGTTGGACAGGAATGGATTTTTAAATTGTATTAAATACATTTTGGTAATGAGTTTAATTATGCTGTTGCTAACCACATGTGAAAGAGAGTCAACATATAGGTAAGACTGTTCAACTGAGAAAGAGTTTTGACTCATTAATTTTTTTGCAGAAAGCACTTGTCTTTTTCCTTGCATTGTTCCGTTTACACAAAACTGAGTATCCAAACATGGAACAACTGGTGATGTAGTACACTGACAATGCAAGACTTCCCTAGAGGGGGGAGTGAACTCATTACTCTTCCAGCTATGGTCAGTGTTATAAAGTGAAGGACTTTTCAAGAACCTTCCTTCTTTTTATTTCTTCCTCTTGCCCCTTGTTTCTAGGTCAAAAATACCAAACAATTATTTCCTTTCCATTTCTTATTATGCTTAATGAGTATGGGAAATATGATTTATAGTTCCATATATCAACAAATAATAATTAGTCATACTGCTGTAAATATCAGTAATCTATTAACATACTAAATCACTTTTATAAAATCAGTGCTTGAATCTAAATTAAGAATTGGACAACTCAGTAAAGTGTATCTCTTAAAAGTTGACAAGTATTAAAGTCTTTTCTTACAAGTTAAAAAACCAAGTTAGTCAACAGAAAAAAAGATGTTTGCTCAGTATTGTGTGCCACCTGTCCTAATGATGTTCAATTAAAAAAAAATTACAGCATTTATGGCATATTTTATTGTGACATAAGTGTGACAAAATAACAAAATCTATGTGGCATAAGATAAATAACTGGAAATGTAGAAGTTTTGATGTTTAAAATGTTGCAGAGTCAATTTCCAAGTTTGAAAATGTCTTGTCCAACTTCACAAATACAGAATTTCTTGTTTTGAAAATAAAATATTTTTTTTGAATATAAAGCTAAAAAAAATTGCAAATTGATCTTTTGTTCATTCTAATAGAAGAGGGTTCCATTGTTTTTTAATTCAGTATATTGGAGAAAGGGAAATTATGCCTAACACTTCAAAATACTTTCACACATTACCTATCCAGACATGAACCAGGCATTGCTGCTCATCAAACAGCTAAGTTCCACATAGCTTTCAATGCACTTTGTTTTTTATCCTTTATACATGAAAAAACTTTCTGTATGGGTATTGGATAGGAAATTCTTTCCAGTCTTTAGAAACCATTAAGAAAACTTATAGTAAGAGCTAGAAGCTGCAATAATGAGATGAGGCAGAGGAACCTGACTCTTCATGGGCATACGACACTTTACAGCACCACTGACTCTTGGCTTCTGAAGAGTATGTGCCACATTGGGCTTGTTGATTACCTGTATCTGTACACAGAACTCAATCTATTCTTAAAGAAACAACCCTACAGTTTCTGTAGTTCAGAAAAGTCTGAAAGAGGTTTTGAGAAAAAAAGTGAGCCTTTGTAACTTATGAAGTACATCTTTCACAAGACTGAAAATTATTCAAGCTTTACCAAAATTTCTCTTAGATATCTGGAGACTAGTCCAAAATTTGAGCAGAAGAGTGTAGCTTTTAGGAATTATTAAATACAGTAAGATACAGATTGACTTCTGCCATTAGTTAGAGAAATGAATCCTGCATCCTTTGGAATAACAAGGGAAATTATAAGCTCTCAGGAAATGAGTTAGTTTTGAATATGAACAAGGTGTTTTTATGTGGTGCTGTCTTCATGTCCTGAGCTGTTTAAGCACAAGCTGCCCTCAGCACCTGCACTGAAGCTATGCAGAAGACATGAAAACCAGGATGTATTTGGTTCAAGCACTGCCTGATGAAATGCTTCCACATGAGAAATGCTTTTCAGTTTGGACATGGGAAATCACACCTGTATATCTACAGGCATAACTTTACTTATCTTTTTGTTTGTTTATTTTTTTCCCAGCCTATTTGAAATTCCTGTCATTGCCACTGTGTTACAAGAAAGGAAGATACTGCACAGTAGTAGCTGAAGATATTACATACATAACAAGTATTGAACATGACTGTCTTTCTTTAGAATACTAGTGGGAATATTATATCTAACCAGAACTTCTTATTTCATATTTAGAAAAACATGCTTTTCTTTCCTAGTGTGAACTTCATGAGTACTTGGCTACTGTGCAAGGTGTATAGTAGTCACCAGTCTCTAGCTCATCAACACATATCCATGTCTTACACAACAATAATATCAACTCTTCTGCTTGCTGCAGGGAGAGAAGATCCTTCTAAGAGAACAGTATGTCACACAAAATAATAACAGACATAAAATATATACAAAGTAAGGACAAGAATCTTCATGGTAATCATTATAAACATTTTATCTGACATTGACTCAATTTTTCAACAGATATATGTTGGTTAATGTTGCTTGTATATAGATGTTTGATTCATTTTATGGTATTATTAAAACTAGAAATAATCCTAGCAAACTCCCAGGTTATACAACATAGTGTTCATCTACATGGAATTATACACGCACCAGAGTAACTCCATGAATGCTAGGAGGCCTACTGTTATAAGTGTGAAAATTCCTTGACAAAAGTCATCTAGTGCTATTTTTTTTTTATAAACAAGATATAACACCAATTTGTTAGTCAATGAAAAGAGAAAAGAAAGACGTTACTGAGAGGAGGCAAGATTGATTTTTTTTTCTGTCTGTTTGTTTCTTTCTAAAATTCTATTCAAGAGCATGCTTTGTATGAGGGAAGAAGACATGGCATTTTGTATCAAAATTCTTCTCAGAAATTGATATATGTAAAAATGTAATATTTTTGATAGGATTCAACTATCCACATGAAAGTTTCTCATATGTCATTTTGTGGGAATACTCCAGACAGCAGGTTAGGGTTAACAGAGCTTCCAAACCCTTCCCCAGGTGGTGTAAAACTTTTAACACCATAAAACATTAGGTTGGGCTGAGGACTCTGGCAATGAACCCCAATGAATCAGAGATGAATATAGACCATTTAATTTGTTTACACAGCAGGAAGGGGACTGAAAGAGAGATGGGGGAAGAGAGTTAGTTCTGGTTTTCATTTGTCAGTCCTAAGATCTAGGGTCTGTTTGCTCATATGATGGCCACACACAGGAGAGGCTAAATATAACAGCATATTGCAATATTATATCTAGGTCTCATTTATTCTATTGTCTCTGACATAATATAGTAAAAAACACAAGCTACCAAATACAAAACAGAGTGTAACACCGTTGGTTGAAAAATTTCAGCAGAACTCTCTGAAATACATGGATTCTGAGTCATACAAACTGTTGGCAGACTCGAAGCAGTGGTTTTCCCACTTCTAGATCCAGCCAAGTTTGGTTTGAGTTTGTCTTGAGTTTCAGCTTCCAATGGAACCCAGACTCCAGTCAGGCTCCACAACATGGTTTGTAACTCTTTAGTTCAGCTGCTCACTCCCAATGTCTCCCAGGATGGTCCCTCCTCCAGTCTCTGACCCACACCCACTGCTCAGTCAGAACTTCATGTTCCTCATTTTGTTTTATAACACATGAAGTAGTCTGCTTCCCCCAAAGCAAAGCCTGTCTCCTAACCAGCTAGTGCAGAAGCATGAAAGAGTCATTTGTCATCTTTTAAAAATTGTGGATCTGTTGGTACTCAATTAGCAATGTCTATTGCATCTCTGTTAAAGTGATAAACAAGTTTCCAGAAGCTAGAGGCTCTCCTGGGTGATGCATTTCTTTTCCTGAATTTTTGCTGACTCCTTATGTGATTACAGCCATTTGACTGAATAACTGTCAGCTGTGCATCAGTTTGTTCATATTTAATATAAAAAAAAATCATCTGCTTCAGAAGAACTTGAAAATGAAACATTTATGTTTAACTGTAAAATTAATTTGGGAAAGATAAAAATACAATATAGCTAGGACATTTCTTGAAAACCTTTAGGTATGTGGTGGTTGCCTTAGTTTTAGAATAAGAACTAAGACCCATGAGTCCTCAAGAATATGCTACCCAAAGAACTTCTTTCTTCCACCCCATGAATATTTAATCACTTACACAAACTGTTAATAACAGGAAAAACTGAATAGAGCAGGCTGATTGTGTATCATTTCTGGTGTGTGCTTTCAGCCATTGAACACCCTCTTTTGCAGCACACATAGAACTTTTTTAACTTCAGAAGTTTTCATTTGAATTGATAAATTTTCACAAAATGTATTAAACCAATCAATATTTTTGAACAGATTTTACTTTATACAAACTATTTAATCTACCCAGAAAGACATTTTATAAATGGCTGTGAAAACAGCAGAATTTGATCCCATGGTTGCCATGCAGGAGTCAAAATTTACTATATATATTCTCATCTACATGTGTATTCCTGAAAGAACAGAAATATTTTCTTTCTCTTCAATTCTTCGATGGTACCATGATCCCCTGTAAAAATATGTGGGAAAATGTAAAATAAAAGGATATTTTTATGGGATTACTTTGCTTAAAATATACAATGAAATATTTTTAGAGAAAATTTTAAGTTTACGCTATTCATTTATCACTGCAGTTCTTCAAAGTGGTGCTTTTTACATTGAATTAGCATTTGAAATTTAAATTATTTTATTTCAAAACATATGCTGCTAGTATTTTAATATTTCCACCCTACACACTGATGGTCAAATTTACTGCTTGCCACCTACAGCATAATTTTTCTTTACCTTGTAATGAATGTACACAGGTCTATGGAGACATCATTTCCATTTCCAAAGCCTTTGTTCTGGAAATATGCATCACGTCTGCTACTGCAATATAACGCTTTCTGTCTATTTAGGTGCTTCAGCTGAGTAGTACAGATATAACTGTTATTTACAAAACAAAGCATCCATATGATCTGATGTAAAAATTTATTCTCCCCCACATACATTTTAGAAGCATATATACAAACAAGAGAGCATTTCTTAGTCCTTTGTCAAACTATCTTCTTCCTCTAGAAGGTTTATTTGCCATTATTCAGAAGTAAATATCTTGGTCTTATTTATTTAATAATTATACCTAGAAATATTTTTATATAGTAACTAAATGATCCATTGTTATTCTTGAGGAGTGAATAAGTTCAGCTTTCAGCAGTAAAAAAAAATCAACTATGTCAGACTTTACTAAAATGTCCAGATAGAAAGGTAAGAAGAGAAGTCTCTTTCTCATTAATTCAGAGATTTTGGAAGTTTTAGATCTCTAATTAGATAACATTGGTGGTGATTCCTGTAATAATAACCCATTAATTCACCTGGACTGTTGCATTACATTAGTGAAAGTCTTTCTGAGTTTCAAGCCAGTGTGTTGGAAGGATTCTGATGTTATACCTGATGTCTGTTACTGCTGCTTTTAAAATCAGTGCACAGAACAACCCTTTCTCCAAAAATTGACTTGGTCATAGTATTGCTGAACATAAAAACAAATATGCTGGCACAATTTGAAATTTTTGAAGGATTTTTAAAATTATTTTTGAAATTTTAATATATAGGTAGGGGTTATCTATGAACCAACCACCACCTATCTCCTAAGTGATAACCATGGGCAGGTTTCACTGAAAACAAAGTGGCAAAATGAGCTTAGAAGCTTGAAACAGCTATCCTATGACTTTTTAAAATAAGAATTCATAAATTTATCCAAATTAAGTTAAAAAAAGACCTGTCATAGCAGCAAGAGCCATCTTTTTTTCTCAAGCAGAAAGTAAAAAATCCTAACATGTTCAAAAACACCAGATAGTCATATCTTATCTTCCAAACCATTTCACCAAAAAACCCCACACCCATACCTTTGATTTATCAGGGAAGATATTTTTTAATCTCTCAAAAATTCTTTTCCTCTTCATGGAAAAGTGAAAAAAAAGTCATGAGAAGAACCTACCTCAGGGTGAGTCCCAAAATATATTTTCTTCTGGGGAGAATGTACTTTGGGAGGAATGCCATCCTCAATGATTTCCCCAGAATTGCTATTATATTTATTTATTTATTGTGCAGCTAAGAAAACTCGTCATGGGTATGTTGGATTACCCTCTGTGATGCAGCAGTAGGCATAAAATCAGTGGCTTTCTGTAACTCCCCTGCTTAACATTCCACAGACAGAAAGAGGATCTAAACGTAAAACCTGGCTCTGAAACACCACTGTCAACTTCCTGCCCTCCAATAAATGATCCAGAGCTACTCCACATCAGGATGGAAATGTGTTAGGCACTAAAAACCACTGCTTGCATGACATCATTCCATAACAGATTACACTGTAATGTTAGGAATGTAATCATTAGCATTTAAACATGCATAAAATTTAATTAACCTACTTACCAGTTTGCTTAGAACTTTTGAAGGGCTACCTAGAGTCCTCTCTAAGCATTTTATTACAGAGTTTTGGAAAGCTCACAAAAGAGAGAAGTTCACTGGGATTTTTCTCCCTAAAGCTGATGAGCCATGACAGATGAGCAGATGACCCGAGTTAATTATTATTGAATTCGTTATTACTGCTTTGTTGTCACCCAGCTCAGCCAGGGTAAAATGATGACAGTAGGTATCTCATTAAAACAGCTGTTTCAATTATGTAGCGGCAAATATTTAAAAAGCGGGCCTTCCAAGTTTAAAGCTGTTAGCAAAGTTTGTTTGTGCTGGTTGTGCCAAGATTCTTTGACCGAAAAAGGAGGGGAGAAATATAGTGTCTGTCTTAATTGGTTGGGGTAGAAGAGGGCTGCTAAGCAGTGGAACATAAAAGGTCGAATACGAGCTCCGTACAAATTTTCAGAGTTTGTGTGTGATTTTTTTTTTCTCATCTTTGCCTAAATTCAATTTTGTTTACTGTACATCAATTACATTTAGACAGTGTGACAAAAGAGCAGTGCTTGTGTTGATTTCTTTCCAGCTAAAGGAAGTAATATGACTGTGAGGTTTGTTTTGGGTCCTTTTTTTTTTTAGGTTTTGTTTTTAACTGTTTATTGTTTACTAGCTGACACTCAAATTTATTCATTTTATGCATTAGGGGGTTTATTCCCTCCTTCATAGACAAGAACAAGTCCTGTCTCAGATGCTGTTGTAAAAGTCTTCCAATAGCCATTTTCATCTCTAATAAGAACAAAAAGTTTATTTTATTGTGCTACCAAGTTCCCTAATATGGTTTGCATGGTCATGTTCAACCCCTTAGAATCAGTGCACTTCTCTGCAATGAATGCAATGACATCTCTGTGTACTTAGGTTTTACACCTTTCTACTTTCATTTTGGTTTTATTTCTTCAGGATGAGTACAAAAAACACAAATATGCTTGATATTGATGTGACTTGAACCATTCTCCTACTGGCTATTGGCTAATTTCTCATTAAGATACGTGCTTAAGATATAATTCCTCTGACAATTACATTATCAACAGTAACCTCAAAGTCATCATTATTGAAGTAAATGGCCCAGTATCTGTTGAGACTGAGTTTGCACTTGGACTAATGTATCTACCCAACATGGTAGATAACTAGTTTAACAATTTCTTTAACTGCAGAAATCAGTTGCACACACTCAGTTGCTTCTTCAGTCTAAAATCACCTGCCTCCCTGGAGTTGATTAGAGAGGGCTGGGCCCTAAGGAGCAGCATTTTGTCCCAGCCATGCAGCAGTGTGGATTTTAGAAAGGTGAACGCTGCTGTGGCATTATGCTTCCTACTGACTACAGCTACCAAAATCAGGATTTTCTCAACTTGTCCTGTTTCCCAACATGAATTTTCTCTGAGTAGAAAGAGAGAATTTTTGATCACTATTGATTTATGGACATCCAGCAGCCTAGTTTTAGCAGTCCTTGAGTTGCTGGCAACAAATTCTAGACCAGTGGTAACTGTGAATATGCAGATTATCTCAACAGCTTGAGCATGGTATGTCCAACATGTCCAGAAGTCATGCCTAGAGTCAGGATATCCATTCATGGTAAATTCTGTTTTTCTAAACAGTGTCAGACTTGCTGAAAATGGGCCAAATGTAATTAGTGCATTTAAAACATTCCATGTAGAAATAATAAGATCCCAATGACAGTCTCTCTGATGTTAGTTCAGAAGGAGCTTTATGAATTTTTCAACTCACAGAAACACATAAGGAACAGCCTTTGAAACTTGTGCATAGATTTTACTGTCAGCCCAAAGGAATTGAAAGAATGGTGTCTCCTGTTAAAAGAAGTCATGTACTTAATCAGAAGACATAAAAGGCCATATAGAACAATCTTAATCCTGAAAGCAGCATAGTCATTGCTGTTTTTCCCAAAAGTCAGCTATCACTATTAAACAATAAGTATTTGTCAAAGGCAAAACAAAAGCATGCTTATATTTACCATTATTTTTCTTTATTTTTAGAGTAAAAAATGCCTGTGTGATTTCAGTTTGGCACATGTTTAAATGTTAATTGTTTCCATTTTAGAGAATCTAATGTAATTGCTGCTGAGTGGCTCTTCCTTCCTACGAATCCTGTTTTGTCTCTTACAAGGAAAAAAGCACTCTCAGCCAAGATTATTTTTTTAACTTCTATAGAAATTTTGTCACTACAGTGAAGAGCTCTTACCAGGTCTCCAAGCATCTAAGTTAATTATAGCTAGAGAATAAACCTCTGTATTCATAAAAGTTATAGACAAAACTTGGGGATGAGGAGGAAGGGATGAGGTTGTCTTACAGGTACCATCATGTTGAAGCAGCTTTTGAGCTAAAAAAAATCTGAAGTCTTCACTAGGAATTATTAATTTCCAAGTCTCATCATTCCAACTGCAGCCTTTGGGCACAAGAAAATATTGTAAAATGAAGCTCAGCCACTTTCCTCTCTTATCTACACAGGCTTCTCTATGGTTTAATGTGGTTTTTAGTAGCAGTCATAATTATTCATCTATCACATGGTAGCAAATATGCTGTGCAGCTGAACTAAATTCAGGGCGGCGTGGGACAGTCTTTACTACAAAAGAATTTGTCCCCATCTAATACAAATTTTTATCTCTGGGGTCTGTCTCAAATGAATAGTGCATGCAAGGTTTTCTTTCAAGGCAAAAAAATTGCTTCATTGCAAAGAAGACCTGCAAATGAAGCCAGACCTTCCAGAAGCATTATATCGCTGGAGATTGACAGTAATGTACCTGCCTTTCTGCTGATTATGTACGAAGCAGAAAGGAAGCAATCCAGGGTGGGATTCTAAGGCAGAAGCATGATGAAGAGAAAGAGCTGTGTAGTGGGAACATCGACGTCTGGTACCCTTTGCTGAGGAGTTGGGCAGACAGACCGCTATCCCCTCCACTCGTGTGAAACGATCCTTTGTGAGAAGAGTGGGTCAAAGCCCCGGAGTAGTCAAGGGAATTTGTACCACTGATTGGAAATGGGAACTTGGGCTGCTTCTTAGTAGGAGATGCAGACAGTTGTACAGATTTTTGGTTTGTTGGTTTTGGGGCTGTTCTCCCCTGGGCCAATTACTAAGAAATACAGATATTAGAAGCTTTGTACCAGAATGGCAAAATGTAAAAGAGAGACAAGGGTCTCAGAAAGAACTCTCAGCTCTTGCTTACATTTGGAAACCTGTGATTTTGTGTGATTTCTCCCAGGAATCAATTCAATACTTTTGTCTGATCTGAGTTTAGAGTTCATTTGTTCCCACAGTAAAACACTGAAACTTCAAAGTAGAATCTCAGAGTATAGTGCAGTAAAATGCAAAGATATGGGATTTTGAAATAATTATTAAGATATTTAAAGATAACCAGAAGATCTGGGGAAAGGGTTGTTGCTTTATTGTGGGATTTTTTGTTGTTTGTTCATTTTTCTCTCTCTTTTTTTTCTAGTTTTGCACTTTGCTCTGCTCTCCTCAACTTCCCTGTTATTAATTGGGGCTCTTATGGTTAGATAGGTATGTTTATTGGTAATGGAATGTTATTATTTCTTATCTTACATAGATTTAAGGCTTAAATGAGTATTAATTTTCAGGTTACAATTTATTTTGAGTAGTTCCATTCAGCCATATATGTACATTGATCTACAACTACTCTTGTGTTTTACCTGATACTTTGTTTTGTGACTTTTCTTCTCTAGAATTTCCCATTAAATTTCAGGTTATTGATGATGATGATGATGATGATGATGA
>NW_010175820.1:0-8635 GCF_000695765.1 Mesitornis unicolor
TATATCATTTTGGTTTACTGAACTAGTAAATGTCTCTGCCCTGGGGACCCAAGGACAGTGCAGCTGCAAACCACTGGAGGCTGCATTGCTGACCCCAGCAGAAGATACCCCAGCAGGTATCAGCTTGGGCTGCAGACCTTGAGGTAACCCCCTGGTCTCCAGAGGGTGAACACACAGAGGTATCCAGGTTGTAGAGTGACTGAAGCCCTTTCCAGAGCCATTTTTGAAGGACCTCCAGGAGAGACTCCAGTCCTTTGTGCCCAGTGCACTCAGTCCTGGCTCTTACCCTAAAATAATCTATTGACCCATGATGCCTTCAACTCCCTGCTCCCAGGTAACTCCACAGAGGCTGAAATCCCTGTCCCTGCATCAGGAAGGATTAACAGGGCCGTGCAGCATGATGCCTCCTCCCAAACGCTTCTCCAGCGTAGCAGGAGGTCGCCATGTAACATCGATACGACAAGACAACCTGTGAACATAACACACCACTACATCCTGCTGCTGCCTAATCGTTATCTCCACAAGCTGGTGAGGTGCTCAGACACGCAAAGCCTGCAGTGACCAGGGCTGTCAGCCAGCCACAGCTCCCCAGCAAACCCAAAAGGCACCAAAACCCCAACCCGGTTCCTCTTTCAGCTCGAGAGAGGAAGAGAGGGAAGGAAGGAGGGAAGGATGACAGCAAATCTGCATTTCAGCTGCTTGCTGAGAGGAACACTTTGTATAAACACAGACCTGTAACAGTATTTTGCTACATCCTTCGCTAGATATCGCATGTGCATCTATGTGTGTGCATGTGCCACACATACACCTACATGGGAGAGGGTTTTATTACCTGTGCTAATGTTGGCTCCTTGCATCACTCAACCCATGAGCCCAGCTCTTCCTTTGCCATCAGCTACACAGGGAGGTGGCCCAGGTTCCCGGTTTCCTGGGGATCCCAGACTCTTTCACTGAAACAAATGCTGCCATTTCCAGCACTGCAGGAATGTTTCCAAAGAAAGCAGTGCCTTGGCTTTCCATTTAAAATGAGGAATTGCTTTGTGGGAGCACTCCACGTAGCATTTTCTAAGAGAGGCAGAAAGCAAGAGCGTGCATCTTGGAGCTAACCCCTGGGCAGTGTTTCTTTAAAACAGCCAGGCCAGATGCTGGTCTCATTTACACAGGCGGATATCTGGAGAGCCTTCAGTGTAATTACCCTGGATTTCCTCAGCTGATGTGTTAGAAATCACAGTCCAACACAGCCCCAGGGAAGAATCCATCAGTTTTATTGAGGCCTTCCAAAAAATCTTTGCTCACTCTTTCTTCTTGCCTTGCACAAGCAAAAGCATCACTCAGGAAATTGGCTTGAGACCACCAAAGCGATGGCAGCAGCTTTATTTAGCTGTGTTTTCTGAAGAAGGGAAGTAGATGCGGTAGCACTGTATGGGTAGGGCTGGGCAAGGCCACACATGTGGCTTCTCCCTTGTAACCATTGAGGCCATTTGCTCATTTCAGACCAAGCTGATGACAGCCTGGGCAGAGTTTTCACAGCTACTTTATTTCTAAACACTTCCTGAAGATGGGCAGGAGGGGAGAGATGTCAGAGTAATGAGGAGCAGCTCAACCCTGTATCAGACTTCAGAGAATCCACACAGGCCAACCACCTCAAGGCCCAGCTCTGTAGGAAAAAAAGGCTGCAGTAATAAATCAGAGTGAAAACAGAGCCAGGGGCTCTGGGAGCCTGGAGGGGGCCACTCCTGAGTGCGTCTCCTCCTTCCTCGCAGGAAAGGGTGGTGCAGAGCAGCCAAAGCATCTGGGGAATCCGCAGCTGCACCTGCATCCGTCGCCATCCGGACACAGAAGGCTTCAGTGCTCCGTCTTCCCTCCGCTTCCTCCCTCTTGTCTTCCCCATCTCTCCCTGAATAGGCAGTTTCAGGAGGAGCACAGTGCCCGGATTCTCTGGGGTTTTACAGCGCATCCGGTGCTCCATGCATTATCCCAGCAGCCTGCCTGCCCGGAGCATCGCCAGCCCGACCGGGGATGCAGCAACACGCACATCCTCGACCCGAGGAAGCAGCAGGCGAGCGACCGTCCTCCCTCCGGCCACTGGCCCTGCACCCCGGGCTGTCCCCTGACTCACACCATCACAGAATCACAGAATGTGAGGAGTTGGAAGGGACCTGGAAAGCTCCCCCAGTGCAACCCCCCCACAGCAGGATCACCAGAGCAGTCACACAGGAACACGGCCAGGGCTTTGGGTGTCTCCACACAAGGAGACTCCACAACCTCTCTGGGCAGCCTGGGCCATGCTCCAGAACCCTCACACTGACAAAGTTTGGCCTCATCTTCAGCTTGAACCTCCTGTGCTCCAGCTTGGGACCATTGCCCCTTGTCCTGGCATTGGCCATCCCAGAGCAGAGCCTGGCTCCTTCCTCCTGACACTGCCCTTTCCAAATGGATCCCCAGGAATCGGGGCACTCCTCAGTCTCCTCTGCTCCAAGCTCAAGAGCCCCAGCTCCCTCAGCCACTCCTCATAAGGGAAATGCTCCACTCCCTCAATCATCTGCCTTGGCACTGCCCAAAACCATGACACAGGCTCCTCTGCTGCGCTGCGAGCTCAGCCAAAGCCAACCAGACACACCAGGTCACCTCTGCACCAGTGACCCCCTACATCCCTGCCTGGAAAGCATCCCCCCAGAGCAGCCCAGCAGTGACAAGGCATCAGCCCACATCAGCCCGCTGCTCTCCTCCGGCCAAAGGAGCAGGGTGGGTACGGTGCTGAAGGAGGAACCGCCAACACTCTTGCCACACTTCCAGAGGAAGGCATGACGTGAGCTCTGGCTTAATTGGTTATTAATAAACTTCTTTGTTAACGAGCCAACCCCAAGGAGGAACTGAAATTTGACTTCTCTGGTGGAGAGCTCGGCCACCCCTCGGCAAGCGGTCATTCACAATTTCTCCCTCCATGGTTCTTGTTCTCAGAAATCGCAGACCTCCCCAGTGAGTCACGGCGGTGACAGCATGGTCCCCTCACCTACGCACACGTCGCAAGGCTTCCTGGTTGGCTTTTTTTCCTTTATAAATCCTAGAAAAATAACAGATGCTGCTGTTGAGGGGGAGTTTCTCAGAATCTGTTCTAGCACCAGGCTGTGTCTGGGTATGGCCACACTTGCGGTTCCCCTAAAACAAGCCCTTTGGGAGCCACAGAGAGCCTCTGCCCATGGGTGGTTACTTCTACCTCCCCCTCCTGCCCGCTGAGGGCGAGGAGCCTTCCTCCATGGCAAACACTGACAGCAAACAGCCTCCACACCCAAACCCCACACCTCCCTGCCCGATTTCTCTGGAGCTGCCAGTTAAAGGGACCCTCCTGATTTCTTTTCCATGCACCAATGCGACCCTCTCCACCTTCGCGCTGCACTCACAGCACGGTGGGTTCCCAGCCCCAGCTGTCATGGGATGGCTCCTGAGGACCCAGGAGAGTTGGCAGAGAAATCCCCATTCCCATACATGCTGCAGCACCGGTCTACCCAGATAATGATGCTATGGGGACCTCACCTTCCCTATAACCACCTCAGCACCTCCTAACACCAAGGAGGAAGATTGGAGGCCAGATGCCACAGCAGTTCCTCACCCCAAAAGCCTCCATCAGGTATTTCCAGAGCAGCATTCAGCAGAAAACATTGTTCCCACAGCTTAAAGCAAAGCCTGGGCTGACTTGGGTGAGGGCACCCAGCAGGTCTCAGAGTCACCCCCAAATACATCAGTGACCCCAGAAAGGTCCCAGAGGAGAGTCCAAGGACCAGCATACCACGGCCATGGTGCTCACAAGAACCAAACTCCTGATGCAGGTAGAGCTGCACGGCTCAGTCCTCCCCAGGTCACACACAAGGAAACCACAGTTGGAGAGAAAACACCTTACAGACAGAGTAACAGCTCACCTCCTGCTCTTGGAACATCCCCAGATGTTAAATGGACCCATCCCCAGGAACTGAAGGATCTCAGGAGCATTGCCAACGCACAGCCAAAAACACCCCCTTCTCACCAGCCCAAACCCAGCTACTGCCATCCATTTCCTTTTATAGGGCCCAGGGAGACCAGTGGCCTTCAGCTGCTGCTGGCCCTGATGATTAACTCATTAACAATTAACATCCCTGCAAATGATCCTCACTTGAGTCACCATCACAGCCCCATCCCTGAACCAAAACAGAGGCGGCGCCTGTACCCAGAGCCAGGCACAGCCACTGCTCACATCCATCAGCCCAAAACTGAGTCCTGGGGTTCCTATGGGTTGTGTTCAGTGTCAGTACCCCTAAGGCTGCTGCTTCTCATGTCTGGGCTCTCCCTCCTCACCAAAGCAGTGTTTGGCCCCTTTGGCTGGTCCCAGCCACCATCCAAGGCTGGGCACCCCTTGAGAAGGCTGTTTGGGATGACCTGCCTTCTCAGTGACCTTTCCTGCAGGTTTGGGGTTGAACCCCACACCTGAGACTTCAAGATTTCCAGTCCTTTTCCAGATCCATCACCAAGCCTAAGTGCTGAAAACGAGATCCCACCACCAGCCTCCTGCCCTCAGGCTTCCCCCACGGGAGCTGGGGACCGTGGTCCCACTTCCCATCCCACCTACGCCATAGGCAAGCAGGACCAGCTCTGATTTACTAGCCCCAAAAACCTAATACCAGCCCCAACCACCCATGTTGACCCCAAGGAGATGTGGGGTCACCAGTGCCTCAAGGGCCATCTCATGGCCACACTGGACTGAGTGTGGTGAAGTGGCTCTGGATCTGCTGGCTGTGATCCTATGGGTCCTGCAGGACGATGAGGGGTTCAGAGGAGCCTGATCCTCCCAACACCAGCCATGCCCTGTACTCAGTTACACCAGGGTGTAAACGGTGACGCAAGCTCCTCGCTGTGGGCTGGGCTTAGAAGTAGAGTTACACACAGGACAAGTCTGATGCTCAGGAGGTACCGACGTGGCCTCTGCTTCAGGGGAAAATGCTGACTCTGAGCGCTTGTTTACAGGCCCTGACGTGGTGTTTTCTAGCCCAGGATGATGCTCCCCCTCCTTGTGGGGCCTCAATGGGGCACCCACTTCCTCGAGAGACAGAGCTTCCCCATCGCACCCCATGCCATGCGTTGGTACTGGTCCCCAGGCACCATCACCTCCTCTTTCCAGCTCCATCCTGACACAGACCCGGCGGTGCTGAGTCAGCAGCACCAGGGCTGCCTTCCTGATGAGGCGACAGGAGTTGTCCCACAGCAGAGGCTGTGCGTGGGTGTGAGGAGACGCAGCCACCACTGCTGGGGACACACAGAGCCATGGGGCTGTGGGGTTTCACCTCAGGAAAGCTGCCCGTGGTGTCACACCAGCACCTTGGGCCATGGCACAGAGAGGAGCTGCACCAACCGGAGAGGAGCTGGGGAGCCCAGGACACCCCCTTAAGAAAGCTCCTTGGGTCACAGCAGAAGGGGAAGAGGCTCCCCTCCCTCCTCTTCCTCCCTTGCAGCCAGGTAAACACAGGATGTTGATGAAACAGGCTTGGACTCCCATATTGGGCAACCTGGGAGGTGGCAGCTCCCAGCATCTGACACGCAGCCCAGGGGTTGCCATACAGAGGGGACAAGGCGATGCCAGAGCTGGTTGCCCCTTCCTCTGCCTGTCCCCAAGGTCACAAATGTCCCCTGTGTAGAGGGAGAGGCAGCATGGGCTGGTGGGCAAACCCAGGGCAGGGTGGGCTCGCTCCCTCACAGCTGGCAGCCGGCCTTTGTGGGGGTCCTTGGCTTCTTCTGGGGGCTCTGTTGAGCATGGGATGGGGCAAATTTGGGGGTGCTCTTGAGCAGGCAGAAGGGTTTTCCCAAAGGCTGAAGCAGCTGGAGGCCAGGAGGTGATGGGCACCTCCGATTTTTCACTACGGGATGCTTGTGGGCCCCTCAAGGGGTGATGCTACCCAGGTACCCACTGCCAGGTGCTGCTCCCCTCCTGGGATCGGGGCACCCCATCCCACTCCACGACAGAGTCGGGATGGGGCACCCAGAAACCAGCTGAACACGGGAGCGTTTGGCTGCAAAGCCAAAAATGGGGCTGCAGACTGTGCCAGTGTCCAGCCCAGCTCGCTCCAGTGACCACGAGTGCTCACCCAAGGACAACGAGTCACAAACGAGCCCCAAGCAAGCCACGAGTGAACAATGCAGCTCCTCCAGAGCAGAAGGGACCTGGCTCCTGGGCAGGGAGTGCAGGTGGGACACAGGAAGGATGGGGCGAGGGAAGAGGGACGGGAAGGGGTCTGTGATGCAGGAGGTAGCAGGACAGAGGTGCCAAAGGGGCCGCCTGCCTCGTTAGAGTGTGAGCACAGGGGCATGTGGCACTGTCCCCAGTGTCCCCATGGATACTGCTGCCATCTGCTGGCAGGACCCAATCCTGCTCCGGTCCTGGGTCTGGTCACTGCAGCAAGGCCTGAGGACCCCTCAGTGACCCCACTGCCCTGCGCCCCGCTCCCGACACCACGCATGGCTCCGGGCCGGGCACCCCCAGGTGTCCCCTTAAACGTCCATGCTGTGAGCCCAAGGAAGCCAGGCCCCAAAACTGCTCACCTTGTCCGTTCAGGACACAGTGGGTCATCACCCCACACTGGTCTGTTCCCTGGTCTGCAGATTTCTCCCAGCAGCGGCTCTGCTGGGACTGGTTTCTCCAGGGAGCATCCAACTCTGCTTCTCATCAAGGCTGCAGAGCGATGGAGGAGGCTCGTCCCAAAATGGCCATCGTCCCCCTGCAGTGCTGTCCCCTGGGCCTCGCCTGGCCGTGTCCTGAGCTCCTCATGACATGCATGCACAAACTGAGCCTCTTCCCACGCCCCCCTGCCCTCCCCGGCCTTCCCAGCATCTCTGCTTCCCCTGGGACCAGCAGATCCTGGGGCTGTGCTGGGGATCACCATTGGGGACACCCTGCACATCCCTCTGTGCTTCCCATGGGCACTGAGACCCTGAAAACGGCCTCGCTGGGGTGTTACGTGGTGTTTGCTTCTTGGATACACTTGGGAAGCAGGATTAAGGTTCGGAGAAGGCGAATCTTGGAGCCCATATCCCCACAGAGGCCCTGCGAGCACTGCGGCTCGTCCCTCCCCATGCAGAAGGCAGTGGCATCCTGCTCCTCGCTGGAAAATGCCCAAATCCATGGGCAGGGATTGAGCCGCAGCTGTCCCTGGTTTAATTCCTCACAGCAAAGCAAAAGCAGCGTCCCGTGGATTTTCTGTGCGCTTCATCCCCTGGCCCACGCACACCACGGGAGGGCTGCACGGCATCGGGGACCTTCCCGTTGGGAACGATGCCCTGCGTGCGAGCCCTGCGGACTCCGTGCCTGACACCCACGAGAGCTGCAGGAAGTTGTTTTAGTAAAACACTTGTTTTTTTCCCCTAGCCCTGCTAAAGGGAGCTGGAAAAAAACCAACCCCCAAAGGGCCACAACCCAAAAAAAACCCAATAATCATGCTGAAATCTCTCCGCTCAGAGGTGGCGTGTGGGTTTCAATCTGATTTCCAAAGAAACCAGGTGTGTGCATCCACCCTGCACCCCTACCCATCCCACCCGCCCTGATTGGGGTTTTTTTGATCCCCCCCCCCCGGATTGGGTTTTTTTTGCAAAAAAAACCCCCAACATCCCCACCAAGCCACTTCTCAAAATTTGTGGAAAGGCTCAGCCCTTAACGAGACATCAGAGACTCCCCCATCAGCACTGGCCATGCAGAGGTGACACCAAATCGTGCCACCAGCTGACAAACCCGGGTCCTTCTGCAGATGGGGGACCCTGGCATCCGTGTCCCCAGCACATCTGGGCAGCTGTGCCCGCCGGCAGCATCCTGCGTGGTGCTCCCCGGTTCGCCCCAGCAGCGCGCTGACATCAGCGGCGCTTCCTGTCCCGCCGTGCCGTGCGCTTGCCCCGAACACCCACATCCCCAAAACGGTGGGGCAGGGAGCCCCAGGCAGCCCCGCGCCCCAGCACGGTGACCCTCGGGCCCCCTGCCACCACCGACGGTGACGGCCATGGAGTCGGTGGCTCTGTACAGCTTCCAGACGGCAGAAAAGGATGAGCTGCCCTTTCAGAAAGGGGACACCCTGAAGGTACGGGGGACAGGGGGGCCACCAGCCGTGGGGGTTCGGATGCTGCTGCTTTTGGGGACGGAGTGGGCGACACGCATGGGGGCGTGGCCAGTGCTTTGGCTGCACCCGGCTTTGGTGCCTCTTTGGGGCTTTCCATGGGAGAGAAGGAGCCGTCCTTGAGGTTTTCGGGGTGCGGAGCAGCATCCCCAGCAGCAGTGGGTACCGCTTGCCCGTGCCACCAGACACATCCCCAGAGAAGACCCAGCTGGGATGAGGCTCATGGCCTCCATGGCCATCGCCATGCCCTGCGGCAGCCCCCCAGGGCTGGGACAAGTTTCCCTGCCCCACGGTGGCATTGGGGGCTGCAGGGACCTGGCAGCAGGGAGTAAATGCCCTACCACCCACCCAGGCGCTGGCATCGGGATGAACTCTCCAATGCCACCCTGGCATCCCAAAAAGCTTTCAGGGGGGCTCAAAGCATCCCCAGAAGCATCCCCTTCAATGGGGACGAGGGCACCCGCACCCTGCTTGCCCTTTTCCACAGGGTGATGCCGCAATGCCAGCAGCCC
>NW_010175821.1:0-8353 GCF_000695765.1 Mesitornis unicolor
GGGGAGGTCTATGGGGTGGGAAGGGCTCTATGGGGCGGTGGGGTCTGCGGAGGTGCAGTAATCCCTACCTGGGGCAGGGGAGACCCTCCATTGGGCATAGTGAGCTCCGCGTGGATGGCGGAGACCCCACCATGGAGCATGGTAAGCGCCACACGGTTAGGGGGAGACCCTCCATGGGGCAGACGGGCCTGGGCCAGCGCAGGCTGCCTGTACCCAGGAAGCTAAGGGGAGCCTACAGATCCCACCAGCAGGACCAAATTTAGGGGACCCCATGTCCACACCCTGCTGCACTCCAGGCCAGGGTTCTGCAGGACCAGCGTCTGGCCTCGCTGCTCCACTCTTAGCTCTGTGTCACTGCTGTCACGCTGTTTTGGGGCTATTGCTACTTTTCAAACCAAGCACAATGGAGCCACAGAACCATGCCTTGGGACGTGGAGGGGAGATGTGCTTTGTAGCATGCACTCTGCAAAACACACACGAGCTGGGCTTGCCAGGCATGTACTGTTTGCCATCACCTGCAAGCGAGGCCAGGGAAGTTGGTATTTTAACAAGAAACTGGGTTGGCTCACAGGTGAGCCAGAACAAGGACAAAAAGCTCCTAAAGGGGCCATTGATCCCAGACCAGCATGAGGACTCCAAGCAACACACAGAGGACCCGGTAGGCAGGGTCTCCTGTCCTCAGTGTCATCAAGGATGATGTCCCACCATGAGAAGGTGTGATGAGCAAGGCAAGGAAGCAGATAAACCTCTCTCTCCATGCTAGGGATGCTTTACACCGGCCAACCCTGGTCACCAAACACCCCAGCAGATGGACAGCATCGCTCTGTGGGGTTGCTAGGAAGGAAACCTCACAGAAATGGGCAAAACACCTATTTCACAGATGGCAAAATGGAGGGGACCAGGAAAATAAGCGTGCCACAGATGACCCCATATCTGAAGACCCAGCTATCCTCTCTAAGCACGCTCTGGGTCTTGGAGCCTGCTGCTCCCTGCAGAGATGCATCCAGCTCCATCCCCTGTGTGACAGCAGGAGAGTAAGGGCAGGAACATGAATAGCAAGTTTGAGAAAAGGGGACATGATTGCGGATCCCCACTCTCACCAAGCACCACTGCTTGCCCACGTGTAAGACCTCACGGGGGTGCTCTGAGTCTTGGAGTGCTGCGCTGGCCCTGCCTACAGGCATCCCTCTACCCCAGGGATTTAGGACTGACCACAAATCCCAGCCCTGCTCCCTGGGGAGGATTTTGTGGCAGGCTCAGCTCAGTCCCAATTTCACCACAGAGCAGCTGTGAGCTCCCTCCCTTGGACCCAGGACCACAGGAACTCCTTTATGCCCCTTATTTCTTGTCCTTTGAGCTTTCTCTCATCTCGATTTGCTCTATACCTGATTCCTTGCCTGCCTCAGGTCCCCCAGCACCTTCCCACCTCATCAAGACTTTAGGAATAGCCAGATGCAGAGCTGTTCCTCACCCTCAGCACCACCACATTTCCATCTGCCTACAGGATTTATAAGAAAAAAAACATTTAGAAATTAAATGGATATGTGATCCCCTTGCTCATGAGGGATGTCTGGGGAGCCAAGGGATAACACAGAGTAGGAGAAAAGCCTCACTGCCCAATGCCCATCCCACAATACTTGAGCAGGGCAAGATCACCATGTTCAACCAGCAAGGCCACAGCAAGCAGACAGCTTCAAAACCAAGCCATCAAATCAATCTGCAGGTCAGATCCGTGGGTTAGAGTCCAGACATAAGGACAGCTGCAGCTCAGACTAGGACTACAACCCCTGGGCTGAGCTTAAACTAAGAGTTCCTGGGCCATGGGCAGGATGTGGGTGGGAGATCCTTGGTGGGGCTGGTCAGGACCGTGAGGGTTTATTAATGCTTTCAGGGCCCTTACTGTGTTCTCCTGCTGGTTGTACTGGAGCTTTGCAAAGGGATTTGTTCTATAAAAGGGTTTTCTTTTTCCTCCTTTCTTTTACTGCTTGCCCACTCCCAATGAAGATTATCTTGAACTCTGCTATTTTCTGCTTGTGGTAGGAACAAGGGTGGCTTTTTGCTGGCTCTGAGGGTTTCTCTACTATTTTAAAACAGTCCCTGTACCCTGGGGGACCTGAGGTTGCATCCTCTGGGAGCTGGTCCTGGGAAGCAGCAGCTCCTGGACCCTGGTTAAGATTGGGGCAGGGGGTCCATCTGCACCTCCCCCCCAGAGATGCAATCAGCCTGCCGCCAAGTGCAATGTGATGAGCACCTGAGACCTGAGCTGGGCTGATGTGACGCAGAGATGGATGGCAGTGCTGAGACTTTCCTTGTATCGGATGCTTCAACTTTCCGAGCTGTGCCCATCCAGGGACACCTCAGATGAAAGAAAATATAGAGGGGGCAGGTGGAGGACAGGGGATTTGGTTTCTGCTCTTTTCCAGCTGCCCTGCTCTCTGTCAGGAATATTTTTTTCTGGGTTTTTTCCCCTTTCCCAGGCTTGGCCGTGGCCATGGCTGCTGTCAGCTCTGGCTCTGTGCAGTCCTCTGAAGCCATCTCCATCTCTGCCACCACCAGCTCTCCTTGCTCGGCTCCTCTGCTCCAGTCTCCCACCTCCTGTAGGATCAGGCAAGAGGGCCCCGCAAGGATGGGGACCCCCCTGGGTTGGGACCCCCAGCCCTGCAAGGTGCTGGCAGCCCATCCCAGTGGTATGAGGGATGCTAGGAGAGAAACTGCAGTGAGGAAAGGAAGAAACCAGTCCCTGGGTCCCAGTGTAACCAGAGTGGATGCTCAGGGAGGACAGACAGATGACATGCAGGGTGTAATTGCTTTATTCCTATTTTTACTCCATTCTTGCCTTTACCATCTGCCTCTTCTCCATTTTAAATGATTCCCCATCCTTTTTCCCAGTGGGTTTTTTTTCCAGTGCCCTTAGGGCTGAGGCTGTCTGTGCCTTTGTCCCCCCATCCCCACTCTGCTCCTGCTCCTGCTCCCGCCCCGCTGTTCACTGCGGCTGAGCTCGTTCCAGCTATTCCTTTAGCCTGGAATAACCGATCCACTCTGTTGTCCTCCAACAAATAAGCTGCCAGGCTAATGAATGGCTTCAGATGGTAATTAGCGATGGAGTTGCTAATAATGAATTTCATTTACATTTTAAGCACTGCAGAGGAAAACCAAGACCCTGTCATTAACATCCCCCTTGCTGCAGTCTTTGCTTTGGGGGGAGCACACCCTCCGCAGCCCTTTGAGGGACGCAGGCCATGATTGCACCTCAGCCGCCTTCATTTTGGAGGCTGCAAGAAGCAGAGTTCGTTAAGCAGCAATTAGAGGAGGTGGGAGGTGAGGCGGGGGGAGAAGCTACTGCGGCTTCCATCACGCAACGGGTGGGGAAGGCACTCCAAGGCCCCAAAAAATGGGTCATGGAGGCAGGAGCTGGGCCTGGGCCAGGAAAAAAAGGGCTGGATGGTTCACATCCAGGTTTTAGCATCTTCTGAAGGCAGCAATTTCCCGAGGTTTAATCCAGCCCTGTCTGCCTGAGGACGGAGCCAAGCACCGTCTGCATGGGTGACACAAATAGTCAGTGAGCGGAAAGGGGGGAAAACGACACAGTTTTGTCTCGTATGAGAGAGAGATTAATGGCGGAAGTGTGACAACTAGGCATGCCTGCTGCCACAGAGCACCGGGTGAGGCTTGGGGGATGCTCAAAGCCTGAATCCAGTGCCTGGGGTGAGCCTGGGAGCATTGCGTGCCCTGCCTCAGTTTCCCCCTCTGTACCAAAGGGGCTGTTAGCTGAGGCAGGAAATGATGTTCCCGTTCCCTTGGGTTTTCTAGCACCTCCCATTTAGGGCAGTGGTACCCACAGAAAGCTTCTTTGGGGACCACAGGGATGCAGGGGTTCACGACGGCCACATCCTGCTTTGCCACAGCCTTCACCTCCGTGAGCATCGGATCGACTGATTTATTCATGCATTTCTCAAGCCCTGCTCAGAGTGAAAACAATCCAGGGGCCTCCAGAGGCTGATAAGATTTGACTGCAAGTCAATACTCAGCGTGTATTTCCACTGTGCAATGATCCCCCGGGCAGCGGGGCAGGAGGCTGGGGGTGCCGGGGACGGGCAGGGGACAGGCAGGTGACAGGGGCAGGCAGAGGGCCAGCCTGGGGCAAGGACATCGCCTCTGCCTGGAGCAGGGACTTGGGGCAGAAAGGAGAGATCTTCTGGCCTGCAATAGGTACTTCCTGGGATGTATTCCCAGTAAATATGATGGTGACCCCCTTCCTGCCTGCAGGTCCCAGTAGCTTCTCTGATGGCTAATAAGGGTTGAGCTCAGGTTGCCGGCTTTCCCAAAGTACCTCCTGCATCTCCATGCCATCCCCAGGCACGGTGTTGCTGGGACTCCCTTGTCCCTCTGGGGATGCAGGCAGGGATGCAGGCAGGGATGCAGGCAGGACGGCTGCCTGCACTCCGCTGACATTCACAGTTGGTGTCCTTGAGTGGTGCAAGCACTGAGAGAAGGGACCAGGTTCTCTTTAAGGGGCAGGACTCTCAGAGCATCATGAAGGCAAGAGTGAGCTTCTCCCTCTGCCTTCCACCTTCCCCTCTTCCTCCCCTTCCCTGCCTGCTGCTTCCCTGCCTGGATCCTCCTGGCTGGGGACCTGGGCTCCCTGCCCTCCCCTTCGCCTGCCCCATCTCGGGGATAGGCAGGGATGAAGGCAGGAGCTGGGTGCTGAGCGAGGGGAGGAGGAGGAGGAGGGGAGGAAGGGGAGGGGAGGGAGAGAGGGAGGATCTGCTAATTACACAGAACAGCTCTGGGGGCTGCTGAAGTCCAGAATGAAGCAAAGAGCAGCAGAAGCGAGTGCTGCAGTGGGAGCGGAGGAGCCCAAGCATCACGGAGAGTCGGAGCTGGCTGTTGTCCCCACCGGGAGCGACCAGGGGCACCCAGGGGATCCTGCAACCCTGTCCTTCCCGGGGGACAGCCTCTGGCACAGCCACCAAGCCTACTGCCAGCCCTGGGTGAGGAGAGGGGAAGGAGGTGGTGGTCCTGGGGACACAGGGTTAAACTCAGCCCTACTGTGGGCTGGGCTGGAGGGCAGCAGGGTCAGCCCCGCCATGGTCCCAGGGGGCTAGAAGCCCAAGCAGATCCATTGGGAAAGTGCAAAGGATGGCTGCCAAAGGAGGGGGAGCCAAGCCCGTCACCCAGTCCAGGATGGAGAACTTCCGAAAGGTGAGGACCTCGGAGGAGGAGACCCCCTTGCCCTTCCCTGACCTGCCCCCAGACGTGGTGGAGATGAAGGTGAAGGAGGGCAGCAAGATCAGGAACCTGATGAACTTTGCCATGGCCCAGATGGAGCTGAAAGGCAGCCGGCAGATCGTCTTCAGCGGCTGCGGCAGGGCAGTCACCAAGACCATCACCTGCGTGGAGATCATGAAGCGGAAGCTGGGAGGTCTTCACCAGGTCACCAAGGTGCGCTACAAAACCTTGCTGGAGGTCTGGGAGAACCAGGACCCGCTGCCCGGTGGCCCGGCGCAGAACCTGCCCGTCCATAAGAACGTCCCCTCCATCTGCATCCTGCTCTCTCGAGACCCCCTGGATCCCAACCAGACAGGCTATCAACCTCCGGAGCCCTGGCATGGGCTGGGGACACAGCTCACTGCTGCAGGAGAAGACACCTCCAGCTCCTCCACCAAGGGGCTGAAGCGGCCCCTGCCACCTCCCCACGAGGAGCTGCTGACCAAGAAGTTGCAGGTACAGGTACCCGACAGCCTGAGGGGCTCGGGGACCATGGACCGCCAGCCGGACAGCCACCACTGACCCTGCCAGCTCCCACACTTACCGGCTGCATGCTGGCTGTATAGGCAGGAATATGCCCTCTATACAGGCAGCAGATCTTATGCTGGAGAAATTCTGGGGTGGTTTTTTTTTTTAGCTGCTTTGCTGGTTTTTAGCCAGAGAAAAGCAGTGCTGTGCTTGCTCCGGGGTCACTGGCGTGCTGCTGCTGCTGCTCCCGGTGACCCTCTGCTGGGGAGGGTGCTTTGTCTCCACATTTGGGGTGCGGATTAAAGGGTTAAACCTGTCAGCAGGGAGGGGGATGTGTTGGGGGGAGCTGCTGACACCGCATTTGGCCACCCAGGAGCAATGCCACCCCCAGCCCCATTTCTGTAGTGACTCCTACAGAGCCAGAGCACCCAGGGGTGCTTGGGCTGGGGAAGGCGGCTGCACATCATCGTTCCCCATCGCAGTGCCTCGGCCATCAGGAGAGACTCTTTTTGCCCCAAGCCCGTTGGAGTAACACCATCATTATCAAAACTGCTGCAATTATCCCCGGCGAGGAGCTGTCAGGTTTATTAATGCCGGGCTCAGCACCCCACGGCGCCGTGATTCATCCTGAATAAAACACACAAACAAGCAGACAGGTTGCTCCCTCCCCACGCCTGTAGAGCCAAGCGTTGCACTGCCCGCCCGCCGGACAGCAGAAGAAAATAAAACAACCCCTTTTTTTCTTCTTCTCGCATCAGATATTCAAGTCTTTGCTGTCCCAGAGGCGTCTGTAGGGTTTGGAGCCGGGGTGAAGCCCTGATGCTGGGGGCGATGGGAGGGTTGGGTGGATTGTCTTTGTGGCTGCATGTGGTGCTCAGCGCAGGACAAGGGAGGTTTTGGGGTTGGGGGCTTGAAAGCCCTTCAGAATGAAATCCTCACTTCTTCCAGGGAGTAAAATGAAATGAAAGGGAAAATATAAGCTCTTTAGAAATAGTTGAAATATGTCTGTGGGAAAATGGGGGGATCATTTTGACTACAGACTGCGACACAGTGAGGGTGGGACTGTCGCTGCTTTCGAACCAGGACAAGGGGATCTCAGCTAAACCCTGTTCCAAAGGATTGGGACCAGTTTCTCCTACGTGCCCTGGCAGCAGCCTGGTCCCCCCTGGCATGGCAGATCTGGCAACGTCCCCATGCCAGCACCCCTGGCTGGCACAGCAGGGACTGGGGCGATGCGGGGAGGGCAGGGGATGGGTTATGGGAGACCAAGCAAACCCCAATCCACTTGGTTCCCCTTGAGGCACCCCCTAGGGGCACCGTGGGATGAATTAAATCCGTATTAACGAGCGTATCCTTCCCAAAAGCCATCCAGGAGGGATGCTGTGGCTGCAGCCGCGTTATCTCCCAGCCTCGCTCCTGCACTCCGACCATCTCCTCTTTTGTCAAGGGCTTGCTTGGCAAGTGCTTTGCTTGGCTGGGAGTGGGAATGAAAGGAGAGGAGGGGAGCGAGCAGGAGGAAGCAGGGGGCTGTTTTGTTTGGCGATGACCTTGTCATCTCCCTCAGCAGGCAGCTGCTCCTCCGAGCCTCTGGCCTGTGCTTATCTGCCCTGCCACAGATTGATTCACTACACTTATCTGCTGCCATCTAGTTGAGTATTAATTTCCAATTGTTATTTTTAAATTATTATTTTTTGGGGGGAAGGGGGGGCGCTGGGGAAGCTTTGGGCTCTGTCTCACCCAGCGATCGCTCTTCCCAGCCTCCTCTCTTGGGTGCAGACACCGAATGGGTTGAACTCTCCGCCCCACACGCAAGAGGGGCACTGTGTACGGGCTCCTACCCCAAATGTACTAAAAATCATCCTAATAAAGAAAAACCTCTGCAAATGCTCACATTGGAAGCGAAAGTCTTTCACAGCTGAGTGAATTCACTTCACGGCACTTGTCCTCTCCAACCCTGCCCCACTGCTGCTGCCTCACATTGCTCCCAGCAAGGAGAGAGAAAAAAAAATATCAGTTGTTTCCCCTTATTATTTTGTTATCATGCAAAATTATTTTTAATTGATTCTATATGCAGGCAATTTCCAATCTTGGAGGCAACAGGAGCCTGGGGATTTTGCAGTCCTCGTTTTGTTGGCTGCAGACCAAGGATTTCCTGCATGAGAAAACAATTTAAAAAAAATTACTGTAACCCAAAATACAAAGTATTTAAAATAGCACGATGACATCTGGCTCCACAGGGGCCAACAGGTAAAATTATCACGATGATCTTGTGATGCAGTGCTGCCCAGGCACCTGTAAAGGACATTTTTCGAGGACGTTTTGTGAGCCCAGCAGTGCCCTTTGTGGCCAGGTCAGCCGTGGGGCACAAGGCAGCAGCCGCAGTCAGGGTGTATGAAGTTTGGGAACGCAGGATGCGGCGGAAGGCTGGCACTGGGGCAGAGCCAGTGGCCCTGATCCATGACAGGACACGTGTGGGAGCCCACCGTGGGGCCACACCTGCAGGAGCCCGGATAACTGTGCCGCACACAGACAACAACGGCAAAACACCACGAACCGGACGCGGCAGCAGCGCCTTTCTCGGGGCTGGAGGAGTCAGGACCGGGCCCCCCACCCGCCA
>NW_010175822.1:0-718 GCF_000695765.1 Mesitornis unicolor
CTGGAAGCATTTAGGAACTTGAGGGGGGTTTATGGGAGTCCAGAGGCACCCAATGGTCAGGGGGAGCTTTAATAGGACCCTGGAAGCATTTGGGAGCTTGTTGGGAGGGTTAATGGGGAGCCCAGAAGCACCCAATGGCCAGGGGGATGGTTAATGGGAGCCTGGAAGCTTTTGGAGGGGGCTTTAACTGGGAGCTCAGGGGCACCCAATGGCCAGGGAGGGAGTCCAGAGGCAATGGGGGGTAAATGGGGAAACTGGAGGCATTTGGGAGCTTGCTGGTGGGGGGTAATGGGGAGCTCAGAGGGACGGGTGCTTTAGTGGGAGCCTGGAAGCATTTGGGAGATTGGGGGGGGCTTTAATGGGGAGCCCAGAGGCACCCAATGACCAGGAGGGTGGTTAATGGGAGCCTGGAAGCTTTTGGAGGGGGCTTTAACTGGGAGCTCAGGGGCACCCAATGGCCAGGGAGGGAGTCCAGAGGCAATGGGGGGTAAATGGGGAAACTGGAGGCATTTGGGAGCTTGCTGGTGGGGGGTAATGGGGAGCTCAGAGGGACGCTCAGGGGGGTTTAACTGGGAACCTGGAGGCACCCAAGGAACCGGGGGCACTCAGGTGCCTTGGGGTGATTTAAAGGGGAGCCTGGGGGTACCCCATGGCTCACAGAGGGTTAAATTGGGAGCCCAGTGGCACCCAGGGACATGGGGGGGGTGTTTATTGGGAG
>NW_010175823.1:0-286 GCF_000695765.1 Mesitornis unicolor
TTTCCATTTGACAGACGGCTCCGACCAGCAGTCAAGAAACATGGGGATGAACATTCACTGACTAGCAAAGCACAGAATTGCATAGCCCAAGGATTTGCTGGATACAAAAGCACTTCCAAGGGAAGGTGAAACACAGCAAGAGCTTTCAGTCTTAGCCCCTTTCTTGTGCGAGTCAATGTCGAACGCTTGCCATTTCAGAGCCAGGCTCCGGGCAGCTACCATAAAAGCCTGGAGGCAAACGTTGCTTACCCAGTGAAGAAATGAAGCGCAAAACCACACGCTTTGA
>NW_010175824.1:0-4047 GCF_000695765.1 Mesitornis unicolor
CCCTATGTGCGGGGAGGGGGGTGAAGGGCACTCGCCAGTCGGGGTCTCCCCAGGAAGAAGAGAGTCGCTGAGGTAGGGTCCGGGTAGGTCGGGGCCTCGACGGTGTGGCCGGGGCTGCACCAGCTCGTCATGGCTGCGCAGCAGCCAGGGGACTGTGAGGAAGGGCATGGCAGTCGGGGCCTTGATGTTGCTGTTCCAAAACCGGGCACAGAACTCCAGCACTGGGGCGGCCCTTGAAGCACAGCAGGGAAGGCGCTGGAGCACAGGGCTCCAGGGCACCTGAGCCCCACTAGCCAGGGGCTCGCCAGCTGTTGGGCCTGCCAGCCGGCTCGGGCTTCGAGAAGGCTTTGCAGGGGCCTGGGGTGACTCTCATGCTCCTGCCCACTGCTGGATCCATCGCTGATCACACTGCAGGTTGTGGGGCTGAGAGCCTGTGGTGTGTGGTTTGGTTTCTTGGATGACTATGGTGTGAAGTAACCATTCTTTCAAAATTGCCCCTGATGTAAAAGCAATGTTGTGGCACCAGAAAAACAAGGGAAGTAGAAATACCTGTGCCCTGACTGGGTTAGTTAAACATGATTCAGAAGTATCCCTGGAGTAATCTAAGGATTTCATACAGCAGCTGAAGCCCCTGGTTGTGCAGCAGTCAGAACAATCTGTCTGATGTTACAGGAATGTTTGAAATCTCTGATCAAGGTTTATTATTATTACTATTGGCATCCCACTGTGCTGGTTACTGTACAAACACTCATTAGGAAGACAGTCCCTGCCTCCCTTCTTACCAACAGCGGTAGCAGCTATTCAGCCTACCCTTTTACAGTAGAGCTTTCAAAATAAACAGTAATCGGATTCTGTGGCTTGATTGTATGCAAGTGGGGGGGGCACATTATTTGCATTTTCTGATGCAAACTTTCAGTGTATGTTGATCTGAAGATCTGTTAGTGCTACAGATTTTATAAATTTTATAATACTGAATGTTTCTGTCTTTAAAAAACAAATATTATTGTCCTTTTGAAGTTTCTCAAGGACTCTAGCACAACCTGGAATATGATAAAAGCTGGACTGTGTAGGTATTTAAAAGACTAATCCTATGTTCTATTCAGATATTTTTAAATTGCAATGACTTCATTAAAATTTTAGTGTTCTATGTAGTGCATACAGCCAAATTCAGAGAAAAAGAATCCATCTCCTGTGCATCCTTAAGCAAACAGAAAAGTCCAGTGTGATTTGAGGGGTGAGATTTAAGCCATATTTCTACTTTGAAAAATCTTCTAAGTGTCTTATTGATTATATAAAAAAAATACTAAGTTTATACACAAATGGATTTTAATTTTTACTTTTTTTACTGCAAGCTCTGCCACCTTAGCTTGTAACTTGGGCATCATACTGGTCGTTTTGTCTCCCTGCTCACTGGAAATCATAGCTCTGTAGGCCAAACTATCCTTTTAATCACATCCCTGTCACCTTGTGTCTTCAGAATACCCTGATGGGAAGGCATAACTGGACCTGCAGAATTTTTCTTGCTGGAACCCCATGAATCCAGTTTGCTGGGTTGGCATGTAGAAAACTACAGATTACTTTTCACAAATGTTGTCTGTTTTATATGCAGTCCCCATGAAACAGCAAATAGTGGTGCCCTGTGTTGACCTTCTCACACAATGGTTTTAAAGGATGAAAAAAATATTTTCAAGATGTCGACAGATTCTTTGTACTAGAGCTACTGAAATAAATTTTTGACTTGTGCATGGATAGATCTCTCCATCCAGATGATGTAGAATTCATCTCTGTATCCAGGTCCATGAGAGTGTTCATGGACACTGAAGTGTATTTAAACTTGCTATTTTTCAGTAAAACAGAACAGTGGAAAAGACTTCTCTGAAGTCCAGGGCAGAAAAAGAAGGTTTATCAGAATGGACTCCCAATAAAAGTATTAATGGAAACAGTCCAGAGACTGAAGAAACCCACCCAGACCTCTCTAGCTGCTGGTTGCAGCAAAGAAACTTTCTCCCAACTTTTGCACACTTCGGTCCAAAAGCTGGGTCCTGTTGCAGCTGACTGAGGCACACCACCAGGACCTTCCCACCTAATGGCATGCCAGATGTCAGAACTTCATCTTTCCTTTTTTTTGAAGGGAATGTGGGGCACAAGAACTCTGGGAGGAGACCACTACAACATCAGCGGAGAAAGGCAGGACTGACCATGCAATTACCAATCCAACATAACATTTTAAAGATGGAGTCTCCTGCCATACATACTCATGAGTCTTTTGTTGGCAGAATTTTCCCCTCTTTCAGACCAGTCTGTGCAAAGACAAGTAGCTCTTCTGCCTATCCCACAAACAGAGAGACTGCTTTAGTCTCTCATGCATGCATGGGAGGATAAGGTCTTATATTTTTCTGAGACAGGACTATAGAGGCTCCCACACAGGGCTGTGTGTGTAGGCTTTTGGCTTGTCTTATGGTCTAAGACACAGCTGTGCATATGTTCCTCTCAGACAAGCCATACAAACTTCTAGCTGGATTGCTGTAATCTGAAATGAGGGTTCTGGATTGTGAAAATTCCCATCTATGACATGCTAGTAGTCGTTTGATCCCAAATGATTGTGGAGAGGCAGAGATAGGATAGGTGGTTCTAAAAATGGTCTCATTAGCCCACTGGGTTTTTATGAACGGTCGAGAAAAAGGTCACTAGTGGTGGTTTGAAGTTGAAAGAACAAATTATGTAAACCTAATGGAACACTGCAAACATAGCAGTGTTTTCTTCTTAATCACTTATACTTGTCTTTAGCTGTTAGAAAACACTACTAGAGTAAATGGACTTTTGTATCCATGGCAACCTGTGGATCCACTTTTAATTTGCCTACAGACAAAATGTTTGTGGCTTTTTTTCCTTGAAGTTTTCTGGTTTTATTGCCATAGCAATGGTGTCTTCTGTATGCTTCTTCTGAATCTGTCATTCTTCAAGGTTAAGACTTTGATAGACCTAACCTCTCATCCTGTGCAAGAGGTCATTGAAGTCTTTAACGCTTCCCTTGCAGCCCCAATGGCTAACTGTCAGTGACTGATTCCTTCAATTATCTTTTGACCAAGTGATAAAATATTTTGAGGAACATGCATGTTGGATCACATCATGCATGGAAAAGCCCAATGACCAGTGTCAGCACTGGTGATCTGATGGTCCTTTGTATTCACTTTGCACGGTTTCAAACCTTACCCTGCTTCCACTGCAGCCAAAAGTACCATAATCCCAATGCACTGATCAGTGTGGTCTCTGCTGGGAGGGCAGTTATGCCCTTATTTAATTTGTTGGATGAGTTACTGAGGAAGACCACTTCAGTTCACATTTGCCTGCTTTGGTGGTTCTCTAGCTCCCATAAATCGACTGTGGGCTCCCTGAAGAGCTCTTGCTGAGAAAGTGAACCACTGAACGATGGCAAATCGTAGGTTTCTAGCTCTCTTCCTCTAACCAGTTACCTTTACAATGTTTAAAGATAGCCAGCAATGTATCAGGGTTTTTCTTGTGCTGCCATTCCATGTGTTTCAGGAGGTGGTAATCTCTTGCTGAAGACACACCTGCTACAAGGAAATGACTGTGAGCTAGTCTGAGCAGGTCCATTAAACCAACATGCAACGTGATGGTTTTAAAACTTAATAGGATAAGAAAAGCGAGGCCTTGTGCCTGTAGTAAGAAGTCCTGAATTTGTCACTTCGCAGTAACTTACTCTTCATATTTAGACATCAAGCTCTTTGAGGAAGGGTCTTGTGCTGTCTTTGCACAGTACTTTACACTGCCAAACCTTGCCCAGATCCAACAGAACATTGGCATTTCTACCTTCTACCTAATATTCCTCACTTCCTGTTGATTTCACAGTTTGTAGATTTAAGTCCTGGTATGTGCCTGGTCCTTTCACAGCATAAATGCATTGAGAAGGAATAATATTTAATCAGGTTTAAAATTTACTCTTTTCTAGGCCCCTGTTCTGCAAGTGCAACCCAGAATCTGAACTTCAAACTGTCTGATGGGGTTGTAGCTGGGCTTGCGCAAATG
>NW_010175825.1:0-2966 GCF_000695765.1 Mesitornis unicolor
GGCGAGAATTCTACCACTGAACCACCAATGCACGCATAGGGATCATCGCTGCCGGCAGCTCCCTCGAGCGACTGCCCCGCTGCAAGGGGTTCAGTTTTGGTTCGGTTCGGTTTCCTCCTCTTTCTCAATCCCGTGTCCACAGTCAGTACTTTTCAGCCGTTATTTCCACGGAAAAAAAATACTTTTTGAAAGTCAGCGAAGTCTTGTATCCCAGTTTCCCTGAGGTAGAGTCACAGGATCAGTTTTCTACCCAGGAAAGCTGCATTTCTGCACAGGCTGCAGCACTCGAGTGCATGGGAACAAAGCGATCAGACACTTTGGGTCAGTTTTCGGCTGGCACTTGTACGCTGTGATCAAGATTTTAGCAGTTTGAGTTATCCAGGTGCAGAAGCTGGGGACAGCGAAAGCCAGGGCAGCTGACCCCAATGGCCAACAGGATTATCCACACCATAAATGTAATGCTCACTGTAAATTGGGGAGTTTGCTGGGATGGCCCTCTCTTTCTTTCCTCCATGGCTGTTATCTCAGGAGGGTCTCACCCATCATTCAGCTCCCCAGGCCCGCTCCCCTGCTTGTTATGACCATCACAGCTTGTGACTACTGCATCAGCTGAGTATAACTCTGTGTACTTTATATTAATACTGCTATTAATACTGTTTTTATTATTATTATTTATTAACTCTGTTTCTATTTCAAGCCACAGGTCTCCTGTCCTTTTCCCAATTCCCCTCCCCAGGTTGGGAGCAGCCATCAGGTGACAGAACAACTGCCTAAAGGATGACATCAGTACACATTTTTCCCCTAAAGGACAAAAAAGAGCCTTACATCTCCCTTTCATCAGCGGATGTGGAGCTCTGGGTCCTGCCACGTCAGTGTACTGTCACGGCTGTGCTCAGGGACAGCCTCTGGACGCCCACCACCAACCACTGCACAAGCAGTAGCACACAGGTGTTTTCTTCTTCAACAAACAGGGATTTGACACTGCAGATAATGCTCCCATTTCCTGTCTGAACATAAACTAAGATCAAATCCGCACTTGCCTATAGACAGTCCTCTGCTCACCAGTCCTGCAGGTATTGCCGAACTGTTCCCAACTTCACACTCAGTTCATTGAGAGGGCGTTTTTTCTGCATAAGTAAAGCAGGAGCTGAGGAAAACTTGCCCTTTCAGTCAATCTGGACAGAAAGTCAAGGCCATGATTTGCTCACCCACCAGCTGGATACTGGGTGACCATAATTCCCAGTCATCCCCAGCTCGGAGGAGCAATGCAGGCCAGCGACAACGCCATCACTGTTCCCTTTGCCCTAAGCTTTATTGCAACTTCTTCATCCCCACTGGCAGAAAGTAACGTAGGAAATAACCATTAACTACTGCTTACAAGTGCATCAGTCAGCCTCGAAAACCTGTACTCACTAACTTAATCTGTCTGAAAGTTCGCCATGTGGAGGTAAATAGCAGCAGCTGACCAAGTAGCTTGCCCTCTACTTTTATTCTCTCACCCCGTTTCAATGCTGTTGGGCTGAGGCACTGGGATGCACGCTCCCAAAAGCCTTTTCCAAGCTGTGTGACACAGGCTCACACTTGGCTTCCCCCTAAAAATGACTGCATGCAGGAGAGTGCCAAACAAAGGTGAGAATCGGGACCTATCATATGGGAAAACAGTGATCCAGAGTCTCAGAACTGGGCAAAAATTCACAGGACTGGTTCAGCTGATGAAGAATCAGCATCCTACTCCAGGGAGATAAGGAGTAATTAGGAGTTCATCATCTTAATCATCACAGTGGTTGGGAGAGCACTGCCTGGAAAAGCTCAGTGCAGAGGGAAATGTCCTGTGTAAGGCGAGCGGAGTGAAATCATTGCCCTACACAAAATCTAAGTAAAAATACTTCGTAAAAATAAGCATCTCTCTCGCTGTCATCCATAAAACATCTGTCATTTTATAAGTTCGAGAGATGGCTCCAATAGCATCCAGAATCCAACTTCATATAACAAGGTTAGAGCATGTTCTTAGTGACATTGCTTAAAACGCACTTTAAACGGACATTTCTATCCGGTATCTGATGATCGGCTGAGAGGGGTTATCTTGTCAGGGCCTCAGGGCACCGTCCCCTTTGGCTCAGTTCAAAAGTCTTCTGGGCAGCGAAGGAGATGCCGCAGACCTCCACCAGAAACCAGGAAGGCAAAACTTGTTACAGGGAGAAGGAGAAGGATTTTCTTAGGCCTTTTTAGGGGATAAATACATTATTTTTTTCCATTCCAAGTCACCTTTAAAGGGAGTTTGATCTTGATGCTTCTGGCTGGGGTTTGACACGGCGTCATCTCATGGGGTTCTGCTGCAGAGCAGAACCCAGGAGCCCCAGACCCCACAGCTCAGTGGAGCACCTGCAATAGGAACAAAATAGGGACTGAGAGACAGGCAGTGGTGAAGCGGCTCAAACCAAGCTTAAAACTTCACATAACAAGGCTAGAGCACCCAGGGAACTGCTTCTAGTGAGACTGGTTAAAACACACTCTTGTAGGTTTCCATCAGGTATCTGGAGATCGGGCGAGAGTGATCACACGTACCCTGTGCTCTGAGTCACCTCTTCACCTGGGGCTGTGTTAAATGGTGTTCCTGTTAGAAATAGTGCCTAGAGAGTAAATCAGAGCGGCTTGAAATATAACATATAACATCTATCATATACCATATAACACATATCACACAACATATAACATATATAACATATATAATATGTATAACATGTATAACATATATAACATGTATAACCTATAATCTATAGTATATAACATATGTAACATATATAACATGTATAACATGTATAACCTATAATCTATAGCACACAGCATATAACATATATAACATATATAATAGTCTAGGTGATCCTGCTCTGGCAGGGGGGTTGGACTAGATGATCTTTCGAGGTCCCTTCCAAGTCCTGAGATTCTGTGATTCTGTGATTCTGTGA
>NW_010175825.1:3061-8091 GCF_000695765.1 Mesitornis unicolor
TATAACACATATAACACTTATAACACATATAACACATATAACACATAACTTATAACATACGACATATATCTCTGTGTAGGAACCAGCTGCCTGTGCACCAGTTTCTCGTACCCGACACATACCCCATACTCAATATTACCAAGGACGCCCAGTCCAGACTTCTTACTGCCCCCCCAGATAATGCAGGCCTTCCAAAATGGTCCCTAAAAGCCTCTTCGGCACAGGGTCCCCAGTCGCGCTCTTGTCCCTGTTCCCAGCGCGTCCCAGCCCCGCCGAGTGGAGCACACACACATCCACTCCGTTTTAGCAGGTCACGGCATAAGCTGGGCATTTAAAAATATCCACCTGCCCAGAAGGACACACGAATGCGCACGGTGGAGCCTTCAGCAACGGCTGCCGAAACAAAGCAAACAAAACAACCGTGGCCATCTTTTCGGTAAGACTTATAATGTAGAACAACTTGTCAGGGCGGGTTAAAGTTTTAAGGCCTAGCAATTTTGACAGCGTCCCTCTGAGCACAGTGAGAGCGCAGGGACGAGCAGGACAGCAAAAGGTCACTTGGTCACACATCTCCGCTGCCTCTCTTAAGTTTATCTCAAGACCCACCAGGCACGTCCCAATTAATTATTTAAATCTGTGGGGGGAAAACGTTTCTGCAGATGAAAAGGTATAGTTTTAAATCCCGGGGAAGCTGCAGGATGGCTGCTGTGGTCAGAAACAGGGGTAAGAGAGAGGATGCTGAGGTGTGGTACCCAGCAGACGCAGAGGGGGTCATTTACATCCCCAAATGATGATTTGCTCCAGCTACCAGCAAAGTGGAAACGTGTGGGTTTCCCAATATCCCTTTGTTTTCAGCTGCTCTGGGTCACAAAAGGTCACCAAGCCCAAATTGACAGCGATGTACGCGGTTATTTAAACCAACTCTTCCCAGCACAACTACGGGTTACGTTGCTAGCGACCTGAGTGAGTCCCTCACAAACCCTTGGCCACCCGGGAATGTCTGTCCCAAATGCTACCCAGCGGTCACAAAGCAAGCAGTGCCAGTGAAATGGGAACCAGGAGCAGACAGGAGATGCAGATCCCATATTTCTTCATTATGTACTGGAATATTCTGCTGGGGCTTTCAAAGTATCCTGTACATGTCCTTGAACCGGTTTTCTAAGATTTTTTCCTAATCAATGCAGCAAATACCGGGATGGAAAGCAGGGGTGTGTGTATATTCACTGGGGCAGATTCTGGCCTGTCATTGTATGAGTGAACAAGATAATACAGCACCAATTCCAAAAGCCTTCTGCCTTCCGTTTTCTGCATATAATCTCTCTCTCTGGCACACATAAATTGAAATTTTAAAGATTTTTTTTTTCATATTTCCTGTCACGACGACGACGTTTCAACAACAGAAAATAAATACTCGTGAATAGTCCGAGCAGTCCGGCTTTCTAAAAGATACTGCCTTTCTTTTCTCCCTCTCTGCCAATGAAATTCACATTTTCTGCTAGACCCAGCTCCGTTTTTTTGCCCCAGACAAGCGCTCCACGTCGCTTCTTCCCACGGCCTCTCCCGCAGCTGAGCTCCTGCGCTGCCATCGCAGGGAGAGCCCAATGAATTCCTGTGTTTGTTCTGCAACAAATACCGGGGCCTGCGACCTTACTCCTCTCAAACTGCAATTTCTGTGTTTGTTTCTCAGCCCTGCTGCGTCATCTTCACAGAACAGCAAACAATCAGACATAATTATGACGAGTATTACTTTAGTTTTAATGGAAAAATGAGCCACCTTCTCTCTTGAGATACACACAGAGGCACCGTGGATGTCGTTATCTGTCGCAGTGCAAGGGGAAGTATTTAAGCACTGCAAAAGCAGCCGGGTTTGGTTGGTAAACTGAGTGGTACGAGGAAATAACGCTGTATTTCTGAATGAAACCTGATACCAGCAGCCGGCGATGGGAAGGCTTTTAAATGTTTAATTGCAGCCATGACAAAGTACTTTTCTCCTCCGATGGGAGGACCTACCATGGGTCCTGGTCGAGAAATTCTGCTTCGGTTTCCGTCGCTTCATCACCCCCCCGCTCCTCGCAAAGGCGTTTTCCTGAGGACAGATGAGGAGAAAACATATTTCTGAGCGCAGGAACAGATTTTCTCCTCGTGATGCGTAACTTTGGCAGGCAGTCAGGAAACCACGATGATGATCTCCCCCCCCCTCTCTCTTTTCCTAATGAAGAGAAACGGCCCCTGGGGTTAAGGACAAAAGGTGAGCTCTCCCTGCACACCATTTACACCTGCAGCCCAAATCCCCGTCTTGGCGGGTGTCCCAGGGAGGTAATATTTTCATCTCGACATTAAATAAAACACAGGGAGGGATGGATCTGGGGAGACTTCGAGGCATCTCATTTATTTTTCTTGCTTAACCTTGTAAAAATCTTTTGCTACTCAAACTTACGGAGACCAACTGGTAACCAAGGCAAAAACACAACGAAAAGTAACTAAGATAAGGCAGCTGTAGTTGAAAAGAAGCCTCGTCCCTGGTTTGTTGGCTCTGCACCGCAAATGCGTGGAGAAGCTCTCCTGGAAAGGGAGGTTGCCAGGGAAATGTGGCCCTATGAAAGTTTTCACCCGTTCCTGGATTTCCCTTTTACAAGTAGAGTGGTCCACGTGCTCGTTTTCTACCCCCTTCAAGATTTTGCTGGTTTGGGATAGTTTATGAAGCACAGAAGTGCTGGGGCACGGAGCACATTCACTTGGTAAATGGACGTAAGCACATTTTATGCTCACGCACCGCTTCGTTCTGAAGCAATCAAAAATCATCACAAATTGGGAAGTCACAGCACTGCCACATCTGGGCAGACAACAACCCTGGGAGGTGGCGGACAGGATATTTTCCCATTTCTAACAAATCTATTAGGGCTTTGAGTGTCTGTTAGAGACGAATGAAACGGCAGTGTTAGCATTCGGGATAGGTATTCACATCCCGAACTTGGGATGGATCACACTGAAATTATCCACCACAAATTGCACTTAAATCCTTTTCTTTCCTAGCCTAATTATTATTATTCCTTTCCCACACTCTTGCCAAAAAAAAACAAACAAAAAACCCCAAACCATACCCTCCCCAAAACAGGAATTAACTCCAGGAGGTTTTTCCTTTCGTTTTCCATTCTTCCTCTTCAGCTGAGCTATTGCCATGGATTCCTGGGTATGGATGGAGCGTACTCGAGGTTTTATTTCCTTTTAAGAGCACCGCCTTGTCTCCCAAGATGCCTGGGACAGAAACTGCTTCCAGCACCGGTGGCCTGAATATCACTTACTCTGCAAAACTTCTGAAATCCAACCCTTGTGGTTGTTGACAGGTTTTAAATGCCACCTGGAGAGCTGATAGCCATACATTATTATTGCAGCTTCCAATTTAGCTCGTCTGGTTATATCTGACCCAGGAGGGAGGGATTAGGTTCCCGCGGCTCCTCACACGGGCCCTGTTGCTGACATTTAGGTGGCTGGGGGGGGCAGGCCTGAAGGACGTGGCAGCAGCAGGTTGTTTTTCGGTGCTTGCTAGAAAACACATCTCCTGCTGCCCGTAAAGCGTGTTGGGTAAGCAGTGAGCATGAAAGAAGAGCAATAAAAGCAGTTTCTGGGAGACAGCCAAGAAGCGCGGTCAGGCACAGCTGATCCCTGTGTGCCTGGAAAGCAGGGAACCACAGACAACAAGCACGGGGTCCTGCACATCGACACCAACGGCAGCAGGTAACCGGTACAGGCGGCGTGTGGGCACAGACAGGCTCATGATGGGCTGACGGGTATGAGGAGTCACCAGATCAGCTCGTGGTTTGCTCCGGCATGGGAAAGGAGTTCCCAAACGCTCGTGGAACCACAACTGCAGTGCACTAAAAATGTGAATTTGCAGGGAAAAGTGCAGCCAAAAGTTCAGCGATGAGTTTCGGAGGGGGAGGAAGATCCTGAATTATTACTAATGCCTGCAACAGCCAGGAATCTCCAGATGGTTCCCAAAAAAACCATAGTCATGTTGGTCAGCTGTATTCCTAGGAACCAGGACGAGGAACAGAGAGGACCATTAGTGACCACAGCCCTTAGCAGCAGCTCGTCCAAGTCTTGTCACTTGGTGTCACAGAGCAGGAAGGAGTAAAAGAATGAGGACACAAAATGTCTCGTGGTGTCACCCAGTCAGCAACTCACTTAAAAACCTTCTGCAGCAAGCGCCTAGGGGAGCTCGAGGTGAGGAATCTGCTCTTTTGGAGAGGTAAAGAATGGGAAAGTTTTAAATTCAGGAAGCCCTCAACAGCAAAAAACAAGCTGACATATTCTGTGTCGCACAACCAAAGCGAGATGGCCCAGGAAAAACTACACCAAACTAAACCCCTGCAACTAAACCCCATGAGGTATTTATGTAGCCCTCCTGCAGGTGGAAAGTTTGGCTTGTGGTCTAAGAAGACCTGGATTCACAGCAAAACTGCGCTTCTGCCAAGCCTGGTAGAAATCAGGAGCTCAGTGTGGCTTTATGAGAAGTTGGAGTGGAAGTAAGAGCTGGCAAATGTAGCAAGCCACCAAGGTGTCATTTCTCAACCAGCTTTCTGCCACTGGAGGGGACAAGTGAAAAAGCAAAGATGTGAATTTCTATACACCCACTATGCACTACCTGTGTTTTTCAAAGGTGGGCCCTCGGAGAGTTATCATCCTTCTGGTCCAGGATTTCCTCCAGGTTATGAATATTACAGCTCTACTGCAGATTCGAGATATGTCAGGGAGGTCTCCTCTCCGCTGGACAAGCAGAGAAGGGTCTGCAGTAGATAAACAGACATTAGTATAATGTATATTAATATGCATTGATGTAATGCAATGCTTTCCCTGAGGAAACCTCTGTCACTCAAAAGCGAACTGCCACCAGCATTACCTCAGAAACACAAATGATAAAATTCAACCAAGTGCCAGTTCCCGGCTCAGAGGTGAGGACACACAGCCCAGACCCCACGGTGTCAGCGTCCAGAGGAGCCTGAGCCGTCGGGAGCCACAGCGCTGCCCCC
>NW_010175826.1:0-759 GCF_000695765.1 Mesitornis unicolor
CACCTCTGGAAACCGAATTTGAAGTGTTGTCTTGCTGGATCGACAATTTAGTGGGTGCTGTTAATGTTCACTGATGCACTTCACTGAAATGTACAGAAGCAGGAAACGCTTAAAAAACCCCATCACAGATTGACAAACAACAGAGCAAAATAAATAACAAAACCCAAACGAAAGCAGCACACCCCCCAAACCCACAGCTAACTACACCGTGTCTTTTATAGAGCTAGGGAGTTGAGATTATTGTCTGATAGGAGGCAATACCAGAGATGAGCAGGAATTTCCTCATGCTGTTTGATAGCAAATGGCTGAGGACGAGCAGTGGGACTTTAGGAAGAAGGTGAAACTGAAGAGGGACTTGAAATTTCTCCAACTGAATGCTGTAAAGTGCATAGGACAAGAAACAATGAAAATGTTTTTGTACTATTTTGGTTCTTATGATATTCAAGGAAACAGGATTTTCTAACAAACCAGCTGAGCTGTCTGGAGGACCCTGGCCTCTCAACAGCCTCTCCGTTTCACTAAGGCAGTGTCCTAGACCCCAAGGCCTGGCTGGCAGAAATTACAATGGTATCGTTCAGGCTTGGCCTGTCGACGTCCAGAGGGATCCAGGTAAATCGCTGTTGTCGAGGATATTCTGGGTGCTTCATGCAGCCAAACCTCAACCAAGCGTTTTCATGCTGTTGTTCCCCTGTTTACCCGTGTGTTGTCCCGGGAAATGCTCTTGCTGCTTTAGCCAGAACTGCTCTTACGTGGTTGGTG
>NW_010175827.1:0-45279 GCF_000695765.1 Mesitornis unicolor
TTCTGTGATTCTGTGATTCTGTGAAATACATGGTGCTAAAACACAGTTGTTTTTTTAAAGTATCTGAAGGTTGGTGAAAGACATAAAGAAGAAAGGAAGTTGGTTTTGGCATGATAGCTTATAATTTTACAGCTTTCATGTAGAATGTCCTTAATTTCTTTCTCTCCCAGTCCTTGGGTCTTTCCTTAGGGAACCTCCTGGATGACTGCCTTTTACAGTGCAATGAAGGACCTATGCATGATTGCTCTGGACTGCGAGATGTAGTAAGTTGTTTGGAACTGATGGACCTCATGGACAGGTCTGCCTGTGGGTCTGGATTTCTCCTGTTGCCTGAGTCATACATCTTGATACACTGCTCATGGTTGTACCTCATCTTACAGACTTGCTTTTCTCAGGCCAGTGCTGAGGTCCTGTGAAGACAACAGAGGTTCTTCCTTTGCAACTGTCTTGTGCTTTCAGTTGCAGGTTTCTACTGGGTGGTTCTGCTTCGGACAGGAGGTTTCAGTTGATGTCCTCCACAGGTCCCTTCCAAACCAACATATATGTGCTTCAACAGCTTCCAGATTTATTTTGCCTCTCTCTGGGATTCCTTTGAACCTGTGGGTCTCTGTCATGGCTGCCCCTTAGCACAAAGGTTCCTGCACTGCTCAGTGTAGTAGGATTAGTTTCACTTGAGCCACCTCGGGCAAGCCTGACGCCCTACTGAACAGTGCTCCCAGGGTGTACGAAGGGCTGCTCCTCTCCTACCACCTCCTGTGCTATTGTGTGGTCTGCCTCACGGCAGGCACATTGCTGCTGTGTAAATTGTTTGTGGGAATCAAAATCTGTCTTGAGAATCCCATTTTCATGATAAATAAGCAAGTCTCTTCCAAGACTGTAACCAGGACTATGTCTAACACCTCGACTGAAGAAACAGCAACTCAGTGATACCATTCAATTGGCAGATGTCTGCTCAGACTGTTACGGAGGGGTGGTTGGTTTCTGTGTCCTTCTACCAGTGTGATCTGGCCAGGATGAAGGTCATGTCAGGTCACTGCAGACTGTGCGGGCCCGTAGCTGCAGTGTGTGGCTGTCTGCTGTACCTGTTCACTAAATGCACAGAGCTCAACAGGAAATTCCATGTACTTTGCCACCCCATCATAAGCTCCTTGTGGCATGCTTTAATTTTCAGTCCCTCCAAATCTTCTCTTTTTTTTTTTCCCAAGGGCTCTATGGGACCCACCATTCCTCCCTAACCACTTTTCAGAGAGTTTATGTGTTATAGCTCTCTAGTTACTCTCATCTTTAGGCTTTGGGTAGAGAGCTTCCATCACACATGCCAGTGCCACAGTCCTGTCTGTGCCACAAGATGTCACTGAAGTCAGGATGTCATTGGCATTGATTGACCTGTTCAAGGTATGATTTTTTTAACTTATGAAATACCTTAAACACCCAGTTCTAGATACAACAAGGAGTGGAAACTGGACAAATCACATTGCCAATCAGAAGGTTTTATTACAAAGAGCAGTAAAATACGAGATGTTAATCTGAAGAAAAAATTTCTTTCTAAATAAAGGCAAAATCAGCATAAAAGTTGTCTTCCTGTGACTAGAATTCTGACATCTGTAAATGATTCAATTCAATCACTAAAAAAGGTGAGGATGAAAGTAATTTCTTCAGAATCTTCCTTCAGGATAAATGGGAAGTCCAAAGCAAATAAAATCTACAGAAACAGCAGCAGATTATTCTCCTAATTTTTTATTTCTTCAGAGGAATCTGTGGCCAAGAATACATGTTTCAGGAGTTTACCTTTACACAAAGCTCCCATTGGAATATGTCATGAGTTTCCAAAAAGATGGATGGTCAGGTTTAATAATTGCACATTATCTCCCTTGTTAGAAAATCCACTTTATCTGGAGTTTCTGATCCATACTGACTCCAAGCTCTTTTTAAGTGTGGGCCAGAATGGGTCATTCTGATGTACTGCAATTTGGGATTTGCTTATTCCTCATTCTTCTACATGCTTTTTAATTGCCCTCTCAGAAACAACCATGTTTCTTGTCTTCTTCTTCCTCTACAAATGCTTGCCTGATACATTCTAAATCATTACCTCTGCTGGCACATATCTGATTTCAGTTGGAAGGTGAGGAGCAGGGTGTCTTGTATTCTGCAAGGGCATATTCATCTGGAAAGAGGAAAGGAAGATGACTTTTGCATAAGAGTGAGAAAAAATTCTGACCCCAGTCCTGTGCACCTCTGATTAACACATTATGAACCAGAAAATATTTGATAGATTTTATGGTAGTCTTCCAGTTGCCAAGGCACCCAGTGGCAGGGGTGCCTAATGCACTCCTCTCGCCTTGTTTGTCAGGACATATCATTGCTGTGACCACGCAAGATGTGGATCAGGTAGCAGAACATGCACTCCAGGGTCAATTATCTGGATGCTACTGCTAATCTGCTAGGATGCAGTTCCCAAAGGCTGTGCCAAGCTTGAGAAAAGCATGGGGGAACCTAAGCCACAGTTTGATAACACAAGTTCCACAACTGGGTTATGTCTGGTGCAATTGTAGTTCCTTGAGGTCAGATCAAGAAAGGTGGTAAGGCACTTTCTAGTTAGGTGCCGAAACTTCTCTCTAGTTCAGTGGGACTGTCATTCCTACTGAAGTATGTATAATTCCACTCCGGAAGAATACTTTGTCTGCAGGCTACTATGGCAATATAAAGCAAAAATATGAGATAACCAGCATCAGGAAAGTCAAGATCACTGCTGTCTTTGAGTTATTGATTTTAACCATCATGTTCAAACTGTGGAAAGAAAGTGGAACTACACTTCTTGCTGTATGTAGTTTGTAAGAAAGCAACTCCTGACGTATCACTTTCTAATCTGCTTTATGTTGAAATGAAGCAAGCATTAAAAGATGGGGGAGGGGCAGAAACTGTCTATGCTCTGTAAACCCTTTGCAGTCTAGCGATCAAAAGCAGTAGAATTGCTAGCTTGCTCTCCACCTATGTTTCCTGAGAAAGAAAGGCAGCAAAAGCAGAAAAGTGAAGAGAAGCTTGCACAGAGCGAGCAAGGGCAAATCCACTATCCACACCTTGTAAATGCTGAGATCAATTTTTCGATTTCACAGGTTTTGCTCAGGCCTACTGAGGTCACCTACCTGTTTCGTAGTAATCATACATATGCACTGGCACTGGTTTGATATCTGAGACAGGCAGGCTTTGCTCCACACTGAAGGCAAAGCTGATTTCCTCCCGGGAGACCTGGAAATGGCAAGAAAAGAAAATGCAGCAGATGTTTTTTTTTTTCATATTTACCTCTGAGGCTAAGGTTGAACAGATGCATTTCTGGGTCAGTCTGGGTGACAAAGTGCCATTCAGCAGTTCTCTCCAGATTGTAAACTTGATGTCAAAACAGATAATTGTTTAAAAACTGTTGCTAAATATGTTTTGTTGCTAAAATTGTGTGCTCTTTTCTCTTTCTTTCTTTCTCTTCATATTTCCACTGCCAATTACCCCAGTCATTCCCTGATTACTGTGGTTTTCAGCACACCGGAGTTCATCCTGTCACTGAAAGTTGCTGTCAATTTCTTTCCTTGCCTTTTCCCAGCTAAAATTACCTTCAGACCCCCTATGAATCTTCTCCCTATTTTTCTCTCTTTAATCACTTTGAACTCAAGATCTCCATCCTCCCCTGTGTTTCTGTTTCTCATTTGATGGTCTTGCAGCCAAATGTTCCAGTTGTTCCTCCTTACTCATCTTCCTCAGCTTCTCAAGCTTTCTCTTGCATGCCTAGGACTGTGCCCCTGCTCTCTTCTCCCTTTTTATCTTGTTGACCTCTTATAGAGATGGAGCCATGCACAGGGGCTCTGGAGAGCTTTCTGCATAACCCTGCTATGTAAACTCTTCACATCTCAAGATCTCAGCTCTTCTGTAAATTCAAACTATTGACTCCAGTCTTCCTTATTAGATCCTTGGAGACCATCAGATAAAAATTACTGTTTGAGAGGTAGATATCATTACTATTTCTTTTTGTTTTCCATCTTCTTCCCTTCTTGGTATTTCAAGATCCCATGTGTTTTGATTTTCATCTTTCTCTTCTCTCATTCTCTTTATTAATGTCATTGATGTGGAAGCACTATTCTTTTCATACAGAAATCTCTCTAAAAGGGAGAGGATGATGCTGACTCCATGTAAAACACTCTCAGATCAACTGACGGGAAACATCACTTAGAGGCTAAGCAATTTTATGTAGACTGGGAACTTTTGCAATATGAAATGCAACTTCTCTGTGTTTGTAAAATGCTGTTTAATCATACAGTATTCTACACAAAAAAAATAAACACAAATGCATAGCTCTTCACTGTAGACTACAGCTACTATGTATATATATATATTTGATGTTGGACTGAGTGAAGTTCCTTTACATCCTTAAGGCATGTGTAATGCTGATGTGCTATTAATGAGGTTTTTCTTTTATTTGGGAGCTGCTTCTTCCAATTTCATAAAATCAAACAGAAACCACTCAAACTTACCTTCTGAAGGTAGAAGAGGATGTGGTTGTTCTTGATATCTACACGATCCACAACGGAATTCTGTTGCTGAAGCTTTAAATAAAGCAAATTATAGCAATGTTAATATAGGAGACTTGCCAAAGAGACTTACAAATAACTTTTCGATAGCAAGATAGGTTTCAAGTGACTGCCGTGCTCCTCTTGTGCCACCTCGACATCTCGTGGCCAAAATAAGAAGTGCAAGTTGAGTATTTTCATAACGAGAGCAAAGCAGTCACAATGATAAATAGGTTTACTAGTCAGCTTTGGTGCATGTGACTTTTATCATTAGTTTAAGAGTGTTCTCACTTCAATGCGAATTTACAACTGCACCACTATTTCTGCAGAACAAGCTGACTCACTTGAGTGACTCGAGGCCACTGCATATTTTAAAAAACAAAAGTTTAAAAACATTTTAGAAAATCATATGAGCAAAATTATTTTACTATAAAAATACACAAACCCAAAATATTCTAAACATTAAAAAACAACTATTTTTCCCTCATGTACATATAAAGAGGCGTAGGATGCTAAACAGTGTAACATCTCAATGGAAAAATCTTCCAAAGAAAAGTTAAGAATTTCATACAGTTCTAGCCAAAAAAAGAAAGTCAGGCCTGAATGCTGAATGATTTTAGATGGATCAAGCTATGAGCAGCCTCTACAATGGATTGCATTCTTCTTTTTGTCTACTTGAAGATTATGGCTCATGACATAAAGCTAGTGCATGTGTTGCAGTACCTAAATAGCACTAGGAGCTGGAATGAGGGGTTTATCAGTGCTCTCCCCAGCATTGTCACCATCATGACCAATTTTAAGGATAATAAAAGAAGAGCAATACCCAATTTTTCTTTCTTTGTTAAACTGTGCTGTAGAGGAAGGAATAACCATGTCAAAGATATAAATTTGCAGAAAAAGCCCATTTGAACAATTTAACTGTGGCAGAAGTATTTCTTACATAGATTCTGTCAGGTTGTGTGATTAAGGACTCATACACACAAACACTAAGAAGCACAGGGAAACCCCAGTAACTGAGTCACCCTGATGCTGCTCCACCCAGGGCTGCCACAGGGCAGTGACCAGCCCCATTGTCAGGGAGTGAGACCCACCAGGTGAGTCAACAGCAGCGTATCCCTGGATCACCTTATAGACTTAAGGGGAAAGCTGCCTACAGGGACACAGAGGTGAGTATGGGATGCTGGGACTCGGGAAAGGGTTACTACAGGATGTTTAGGGGAAGAACCAGAAGTAACAAAGAAAAGGATAAAGTCTGATTTGAAGTAAAAAGGGTGAAATATTGAAATATTGAAATATTGAGGATACTGGTGGATCTGAGTTGGCTACTGGAGCAACCAGGAGGTCCAAGCCTGTTACTGAAGAGACCATAAGGTCTTGGGGGCAGATGCTGCTCAGGCTATTGGGCTGGACCAGGCTGCAGAGACTCATTTGTGTGTGTCTGTGTGTGTGCAACTGGGAGACCAGGGGATCCAAGCCCAGCTGCTGTACAGATGTCTAAGGCAAGTTACTGGAGGTACCCAGCATTCATAAATGGGCGCTGGGGAAGACAGTTCCAGCCACTGGAGTGGGGCTGCAGCCTGAAGGGCGCATACGTCCAGGTGCCAGCGACTGGGTAGAACAAGGACCCAAGGCCAGCTACTGGACAGACTGAATGTCTGAGGTCAGCTACCAAAGGGATCCATGTTGTGTGTTTCCATGTGCATACATGTGTATGTATACATATATAGACATATCTTTTCCACAAATGAGCTTTCAGTCTGATCAGCCAGAAATGGGAACAGGATAAGGCCATTTGTGCGACCTGTGTTCCTGTAGGTACTGTCTTTTCTGTCTCTGTTGATCTGTGTGGACAGTTGTATATACAGGTGTATCTATATATGTATATACATGTATAGTGTGCATGTCTGTCCAATGGAAATATACACTTTGCTTTGTTGTTGGCTCGGGATATGAAGCTGCAGCAGTCTCACCTCTGTTGGGCTACTGGATTTGGCAACTCCTAACAGATTTCTTCAACAGATGAACAGCAACAAGACTGGGACAGAGAATGCGTGACAGAAGACTATGCCCAGGGACTTTGCAGCATTCCAATGGGGCTTCAATTTGCTAATCAGAGACTATTTTTATCAACTTCCTATGTTTTAAGGGTTTACCATTCATTTTGCTCCAATTCTATACCTTTGTCAGGGAAGATCTTACAGGAACAAAACCTGAGAGCATCTTCACATCAATAATAGCCATGTTGGAGACTTCGCGGTGTCCTGTGTAACTAAAATGAGAAAAGTTCTGTTAGTCTGGTCTGCAAATGGAGAGGAGACCACTAAGTGACATTTTCAGCTCCCAATGATCCTGTTTATCTTCCTGCAGCTGTCCAGTAGCAGTTAACTGCCTGTACTTAAATCCTTCCTTGGATGCTTTTCCAAACTGTGAATGCAAGGGGTTACATCAATAAGAGGAAGTTACCTGGCAGTGAGGACAAGGTCAAACTTTGGTGGGAAGTTGCTTGTGCAGGATGCATTGGCTGACTGCACGGAGAGAGAAAATCCTGCAGCTTCTTTTGGCAAATGGACGTTGTATCTCAGGGTGGTCTAAAAGAGATGGAAAGTATGAGATGGTCACAGACTTACAGGTTTCTGTGGTTTTGACATGAGATATGGAGGGGAATGAGGTATGGAGGACCCTCTGCTTAGTACTCAGAGGGGTGGTGCTGAGTTTGCAGCTTGCTTACCTGCACATAGACACAACCAGTGCCATTCACTTCCACACTGTAATTCCCTGGAATAGTGGGTAAGGAAGTCTGCTGCAGCAAGAAGCGGTTCTTGTCATTCACTTGGAAAGTCTTACTGGGGGACTTCATGAAGTTGACTTTGACTGAGTTAAGACTTCCTTTAGAGAAGGTGAGGTATCCATACTGGGCTAAAGCTTGGAGAGCAACAACAGTGTCCTGAAAAGAACAACATGATCCCTTTTTAGATAGATACCGAGCTGTAAGGTGGTGCATGAGATTAGCACAGCTCGTATTTCCCTAACACTTTGTCAGTGCTCATATATGGATAGGGACTTTGCAAAGAGCTAAGGAGACAAGATACAAATTCTGAGGCAGTAGGTTTGAATTATCTCAGAAAACCTGGGACAATTCTATGCCAACAGTGACTTTTGTCTACTGCTAACTGTAAACTCAGATAAATTCCCATTTCCTAAAACTAAAATATATATGAAGCTGTCTATCCAAAGCATGATGTGCCCTGACAAGGAAACTTATGAGATCATCATTTATCAAATATTATTCAAAGGAATATGCAGTCAGGAATATATGGCATACTATCAAGATCCAGCTTGCAGGCTGGACTGCTCCCAGAAGCTTTCTTCTGCCACACCCAGTTGTTACCTGGCTGGAGGAGAAACCACCATATGGGTTCTGTTGTTTGACAAGCCAGCGCACGATGCGAGAAATGTAAGATAAGTCTTCTGGAGTGAGATTGACTTTGTAGAGCAAAGCCAGGAGTGCATAACTGGTCATTTCAATCTCAGCAGAAGGGGCACGGGGATAGAAGATGGAGAAACGTTCTGCTGGTGGCTTATTTTCTCTCTGCCAATAAACTGAACCACCTGAAAATAGAAAAATGAAGTGTAAAAGGCATGGAAAAATTACTTGTTGGATAATTCACTACAGTATCATGTAGGAATTAGGCACACAATTCCCTCTTCACCTTTGCCCAAAAGGTTTTTCAGCCATCAGTGTACTGAACTGGTTAAGTTTTAGTTGCAGGATGGAAAAGAAAACAGGAAGGGATGAAAAGGAGATTAATAAAAGGGGGATGTGTAAATCAGAGAGGGGTTGAAGTGAAGGCAGTGCAGTGGAAGGATGCCAAGGGCAGTTGAGGACTGGAGCACATGACAGTCAAGGGAACTGGGTTTGTTTAGCATGCAGAAGAGGAGGCTAATGGGGAAACGAGGTACAGTCTTCCGCTACCTTGGACTGAAACTTCCAGGAGTCTGGATTACTTGTATTATTTCATAATTCTAAGAAAATCAGGCCAGAGCTCAATCTTTTGTGAAGCCAAAGGAAGAGACAGAGAAGTTCATAGAGATAAATTCAGTACCATAGCAGGCATGAAATGGGAAGGGAGCAGCATGAATGAGAAAACTGTACATCAGAATAGCTTACAACATACCCCAGGCCATTCCATCAGCTGTATTGCCTGTACCATGGTTATACTGGACTTACCATCTCTGGTAGCTGCCTTGTCCAGCTTCTCAAGGAAGAATTGGTATCTTTCCTCTTTGTCAGCTAAGCCATAAACATAGGCAAAGAGGGCCTGGTTATACAGGTTGTGGACCCCATTGCCAAATGCAGTCTCCAAACAGTTCATGCCACTCTGAACAACAGGGTGCTAGTAATGCAAAACATAGTAGGGTTGTCAGGTACTTAGATCTGAGTCTTGAATTACCTTTATATACTTATATCACTGCTTAAGCTGTCATCACTGGCTCTTCATACTAAAAATATACATGATCCATGGTATGCTTAAAGGCCTACATTATGTATCCTGTAAAAAATGCCTTTCCAGTGGTGCTGCCTTCTTTCTGCATTTATTTAGAAGCAACATGACTAGACTAACAGAGCGCTGGTTCTTTTCCTGACTTGTGAGATGACCTTATGCAGGTGAGTCCTTTGGCCCTTGGTTGCTTTAGCTTTAAAATGTGAATAATTTTTACAGAACTATGTAAAGTGTATTGAGACCTCTTGATAAAGCATGCTTTCTCAAATGGATGCTATTACTGGTTATTACCAGATAACTCTTCAGCCCTTTTAGCCTCACAGAATATCTCTGTGAGCTCTACTGCAGCTCAGACATCACCAGCACAACTGATTTGTAACACTCATCAAATATGGCAACTGCAGGGTTCTGGAAAACAGTTTTTATCAGCTGAACCTGCCATCCCACAAACAGTATTTACAGCATTGTTAAAGAATACAGATGCGAGGTCTATGGCTTTTGGACTGATTGACAAATGGCTGACTGGACTAATAGAACATTACAGCATCAAATACCTACCACAACAGAGTGTCCAGCCTCCAGCAGTGCTGCCACAACATAGGCTGTGAGTGAATATTCATCTTCTTCTCCACCCTGAAATAAAAAACAAGCAAAGAATAGGTCAGTACAGATGTCCTAGAAAGAAACAAAATATTAATTAATTCATAATTCAGATAGTAGTTAGATTTGAGACCAGATGTGATTTCTGTCTCCCTGTGTACACAGGAACAAGAAAGATCAAGTTCACTGAGGATAAAGCCAAAATTATTTCATGCATTTTCTTGGCTTTTGCACATATGCAGTAAAGCACTTTATAGCCTGTGGCTGAACACATAATGCAGGGGAGGAAAATAAAACCTGAGACTTCTGGCTCAGAAAGTTCTACTTGTTTCTACCTCATAATCAATGGCAGACAGAAGAATCATGCCCTGCTTGTATATGAGAGAACAGTACTAGAAAGAGTAAGGGTGAAATTATCCAAATCTATCTCAATGGCAGGACTGGAAGTTTGGGACAATACTTGTCTCAGTTACCTTCAAAGCATTGTTGAAATGTGTCCCAGCATTTTCAAAGCAACCATCTGACTTCTGCTTGCTCGCCAGCCAGATCAAAGCTTGAGACTGGACATTGTCATCAATGTAGATGTAACGTTTGGCTTGTGCAAATGACTTGTACACAAAGGCAGTAAGCCTGCAGGTGAACCAGAAACAGAAAGCAGGTAAGGTGTGAACAAGACCATGAAGGTTTTCCAGCAACTGGATATGCGTAGGAAATGACATAAAATGGACTCCATAGTGTCTAAGGTAAAAGAAACAAGTGTATTGTATATTTTAAGTAAATAATCCTGATATTAAAACCTGACCTGAGGTTTGTCCATTACTGTGCTGAAACCATTCTTTCAGAGCAGGGGTAAAGAATAGACCCATCTTGATGACTGATGATAGTGATTTCTAATCTTAATTAAAAGGATTATGAAAAATCTAGGTGGGAAGAGACCTCTGGAAGTCTCCAGTCAAACAACCTGCTTAAACTAGGGCCAACTTCAAAGCTCTGACAGGTTGCTCAGTCTATTGTCCAATCATGTTGTGAAAATCTCCAGGGATAAAGATGCTCATCCTCTCTGGGCATTTGTATCAGCGCTGCAGCCTTCTCCTGGGGAAGACTTTGTTTTTTTCCCTTTCTGCCCAATTGGAGTTTTCCCTGTTGCAACTTGAGTAAGGACTAACTCTTGTCTTTACTCTGTGCACCCCTGCATGAGTCTGACTCTACAGAATCTTTCTTTTCTACAGACCCCATTTAAGTAGCAGAAAGCTTTGCCTAGGTTCCCAATTAATCTCCTCTTCTATAGGCTGAACAAACCCAGTTCCTTCAGCCTCCCCATGAACATTATTTACTCTAGCCTCCAATCATCTTATCATCCTTTTGTTGCACTCTCTTCAGTGTATTAATCTTTCCTTTATTAGGGGATCCAAATTAATTGAGCCATGTCCATTTAGTCTATTAAAAATAAGAATCACTTAATACTTCGGTAATTTTTCAAAGCCTAAAGATCCTGTGCTAGAGAAATAGGAAGTGTTGTCACTTACCATACACTCCCCTCCTTATCTCGTGTCCCAAAGGAGCTGTAGGATCCATCCCGGTGTTTGTAGGATAGCTGTTTCTGGTACCCTGAAAACACAATAAAGAAGGCATATTTTCTAATCACAGAAAAAGTCTAGTTCTGCTGTTCATTCAACTGAAGCAGTAAGACTTTTTGATTTAGTATTAAGTAATGTATGTCCGATGTATAGTGTCATCCACTGTGAGTTCTAGCTGCTTTTGTTCCTGGAAGTACGACATGCTGCTTTGGGGTGCTGTCATTGCTGGCTCCTATGCAATAAATGCAGTGCTATAATTCAGAGATCAGTGTTCACCATGTAGAGCTTTAGAGTTCAATGAACACAATCACAATATTAGATGGAAGAATCTGAAAGCCTCTCACCTGTTGACAAATATCCAGTACCCTTGAGTCTAATCTCTTCAGTCAGCTGACCAGTCTTATTCAGATAATCCAGGGCATAGATGTTGGGTGTGAACAAGGCCATGTTCTGTTCTCCGCAGCCATAAGGCATATGGAGGAGGTTCTCCATGTTCCTCAGGGCTGTACCCAAAATGTCTCCTAAAGAATGAAAGATATATGAAGTCAGTTCAGTTCAAACATGTTTTTTATTACACAGCATTATACATTGCTGTATATTACCTTAATATGAACCCAAGGGCAATGACCAATGTAGAGTATTCTCAATAACCAAAGACCCAGCTTAGATGATACGCTGAAATGCCATCATTTTTTATTCTTTATTTTAATGCCAGACACCTGGGATAAACTGAAAATCTGAGAAAAAAATGAGCACAAGTACTGGCTGGCAGGGGTTGTGAGAAACAGCTGTGAACCTTTAGAAGGGTTAGACTTCCCTGTCCTTTACAACCTCCTTCCCATTTTTTGTGTGCATGTGAGAATGATGTGTGAGGTACGATGCTGATGAGCTACAGAGGCTGCATAGCACAGTATCAGCACACCTCACACTGACCCAGACATGCAAAACAACTGTGTTTAGGAAGCAGTTGAGAACTCTGAATTTCAGTGAAAAAAATTTCACTGAAGAAAGCTGTCAGTCTTGCTAATGACTTTAAGATTAGTAGAGGTGATTGGAACCTGAAAGTCTTACCCTACTTATTGACTAACAAATGTTTTTCATTATGCAAGAGCACAAATTTGAAATTACACAGTCAGCAAATTTGTGAATTCTTCTTTCCAAGAAATAAAAATAATTTTTTTCAAAGAAGTCTGCCTTATCTTACTTTTCAGCTGAATCAACTGTTTTGATATACAGAATTGGATATGCTAATGCAGTATACTCTGTAGTGCAATATAAGTTGAAATAATTAGACTACCTTTTGATATGAGAGAATTCCAAGCAACTTTTGTCTTTCATTGACATTTTGCAAAGTGGGAAGCATTTCCTCTAAACTCAAGATTAAGTATTTCCTCAACTTTGCATTAGTTTTGCATATGTATATATGATGGCACTTGGTGCAGCACAAGAGAAATGCTATTTATTTTTGGTTTTAGTCTAAGTACTAAACTTACCAATGAAAGAAGAATAAGCTCTGGCTGATCCCTCCACTAGGTTTCTTGGCAGGCTGAGAGACACTGGTTCAGATATAATTGCACCTGATGAGAAAAAGTAACACCAAGAATTATTAAAATAATCTTTTTCCAGAAATCTTCACTTTGTAAGCATTACTACAGTGACTGTTACAAACTGCAGCCTAGGTAAAGAAAATGCTGCAGAAATTTGCATAATGTGTCAAGAATACCACTGGAAATCCTGAATTGTAGCCCAGCACCTTGTCTCTGAGACCCTCTTTCCTCCCCTGGAAGACTCTCTGGTTCTGTAGGACAAAACCTACAAGATGGTGAAGCAGTTCTACTGACTCCCTGGTATGAATGAAGGAACTTGTCTTACCTTTTGTACAGATGAGAGCGCTCTGAGTCAATTCCTTTTTAATACCTTCAGGCTGTTTCATTGCAGAGAAGTGGTCAGGAAGAGGAAGAAAAGTGTAGAAAATCACCATGAAGCCATGACAATTTAACAGTGTAAAACAGTATGTGGATATGGCTATCCAGAAAGTGCACCTCTTGTACCCAGTCCTACCCTATCTCCACTGGAATATCCCTTGGTCCATGGGTCCCTCTCTCTTCTACCCAGCACCCTGACCAGAGCATCTTCCTTCTTAGAAAGCAGTTATCAAATAGACATTTTCAGCCTCTGAGAGGGACTCTGTCCAACTAATCCTATTTAGCTGCTGCTTTATGATGCTCAAGATAAATCCCTTTCTTTTTACATCTGCCCTCCCCCCCCTTCCCCAGTATTAGAGTCACAGGATAAAGGCATTTATAGGTATGGTAAGGAATCTCCTCCCTTCTGACTACATCTCTACTGACATCTGTGGGGTGTCAGGACATGTGAGCTTGTGGCCCTGGGAAGGAGACAGTGGCAGGAGGACAGCGGATGCCACTGATCGCTGTGATTTACGCTCTCATTTTCACGTGGAGAAGCCTACTGCACACAGCTCCATCTGTGTCAGCTGCCTGGCCTCCTCACACTAGCTCACTGCTTCTAACTCATGGCTAGAGGAACTGCAGTTTCCAGAAAGCAGAAAGCATATGCAGATTTCCTACCGTACCTCAACAAGTAGGGTTTTAATCAGGGTGTCCCTGCGAATTGTCTCCTCTTCTGGGGATGTGGTGTTTCCAGTACCTCTGGTGTTTTGTTTGGCCTCAGCAGTAATCGTGAACTTCACCTCACCTGGAAAGCCACCCACCAGCCCAAGAAAAGAAAGTTATCTTCAGTGCTTTCACTGCCTCTTCTAGGCTGGTGGACTGCTGAGAAACATAATCTCTCTAAAGGCAGCTCAGTAGGAACAAATTTCATGAAAACTCTGTATCTGTCCACTAGTGGCAAGGAGTGGTTGTCTGGGACCCTAGCATGAGGAACAAAATATGGGTGATCCTGGCCAAAAAACCTGACAGTACTCACTACCAGTTTCCACCTCTTCTTAGTCTTGTGCTGAGTTTTCTCTGCCCTAGAGCAGTGTTGCAATAGCAGGTTTCTTTTTTTCAGCTCTGCAGTATTATTTTGCTGCATATCCAGTTTTCATCTCACTATAATTTTGTGTCTTTCTCAGACAGTTTGAAGGAAATCAGTCATACTGATTATAGGGTTTTTGAAACAACCTTTTAAAGGAAAGGTCCATCTGTGGTTCATTTTGAGAATAAACTTTGCTTATTAAGAGTTTTTTGTACTTCAGCTTTTGGGGCACTTACACATGCAAGCCTTTGTAACTGTTTTTTTTTAAAAAGACAATGTTGATACTGAAAATCCAGTCCAAAAGTATTAGCAAATTTTATTCTTACTGAATGCAGTTGGTTAGGTGCAACATTATCAGCTGAAAGATCATAGGCACATGAAATCCTGCCAGTATTTCATACATGATGTGCCAAGGGAAGAGTTCTTTCTAAGATAGGCAGGAAATGGACTACCAAAAATCAGAAGATAAAACACCAGAAAAATTCACTGCTCTTCCAGTACATCTAAGGGAACTTTAGCAGAGGTCCAATACTAAATTTGTAGAGCAATTAATGGAGCTGTCCAGAGATGCCTGCCTGTGGATTATTGATGCTGCTTCAAAGGGTGGGAATGACGGAAATGGAAAGATGGAACAGATATATCAAGGTGATGAAAAGACAAACTTACCGAGTGTGAGGGGGCTAACAGCCCAAATATAGGTTTTTCTTTCATTGGCACACACCCTTGCTGTGGTGCCCTCTGGTGAAAGGATTTCTGCCTTGTAGTCGCTCGACTTTGCCAACATGACACTGATCTGAGACAAAGAAAGAAGGAGCAAGATTACAAATTAGGTAGGCTTGCTCTAAAGTTAGGCCACAGAGCAAGAGGGGCTTGCTGGGGAAGCTATTTGTCATCTGAATCTGTGGGGGTGATACCAGGACAGAAGGATGGGGCATTTCTCTGAGGAATGGCAAACCTGTCTCTTTTCTGCACAGTGTTAGTGTCTTTTTGTCTATTTTTGACTGAAATACACCAACGTGTCTGTGCTCATTAGACAAGTCTTCTTATGAGTTACTGCTACATAAAACACATGCAGTATGTATTGTGTTTTGCACAGCACAGTACCCATAGCCCCTGCTCAATTTCCTCCTTAAAGAGCAAAAAGAAGTAATAAATTACGTTGGGATAAGGAACAAGTTCTTATCTTCCATAGACCAGCCACAGTGATCATCGGCCATGTTTCACTAACGCTATGACACAGGGACTGGTCCAGGAAGAGACCGTGAGAGAGTAATTTGTCAGGCTAAAGCATAAATTAATCCCTTATTTCTGCATTTCTGAGGCATTATGCAGGAGAATGCTGGAATATCTGTAAAATAGAGAAACCATATATGAAGTAAAAGGAAACTTGGTATACCTGGATGCATTTGTCGAGGTAGTTGAAGACGTTGGCTATTAAATTAAATTTTTCCCCTCGAATGACAGAGTATGGGAAGGTGAAATCCACAAAGAATGGTTGGAATGCTTTCAGTGAAGCAGGCAAGGAGATGCCAAAGCCAACATCATCCTGCACGCAGAAAGCACTGGCTTTCCATTCTGTGATGGTATCAGGAATAGTGTAAAAGGCATTGACTTCTCCCCTAGAACTGAGGAAAATAAGAAAAACAGAATAAGAAATTATCTTAGGCATTTTCAAGCCAAATTATAGAACAGACTCCTGCTTGAGTTACTACTTTTGTTTCCATCTCACTTTTTGCAAGATACCTCTCAATATTTAAAAAAATATTATAAAGCTGGAAGTAAAGAAGATGCTGCTGGTGATCTACATGTTAAAAAGCACTTGGAAGAATACTCAGATTTTTTAATCTAGAAATGCCATTTCTTTAAATACCGTAATACCCAAACATACTTATTAGAAGCAACAAATTTGGATTTATGTTCTAGAACAGATCACGGATGCATAGTTAAGATGGAGATATTCTCATTGCAGCATGGAAAGAAAACCAAAATAATCTGAGTCTTCTGCTGAATTAAAAAATTGATGAAAAAAAGGACAAATTTTGCTCCTGCTCTCTCCTAAGTAAATACTTTTATTTTACTCTTAGCCCTTGTTCTTTCTCTCCATCAGAAAGATGGGAGGCAGAGCACAGAACAGATGTCATTCACAGTTCAAGTAGGTTTGACATTGTGTACAAGGTTGGGACCTCAATGATCATTGAGCAAGATGGGAAAAGGAGACCTGCATCTACAAAGCAGACATATAGTCAATGGCTTCTTCTCAGAATTAATTTCAGCAACATATATCAACTCAAAAATCCACATGGGAGGTAAGAAGTGAGATAAAAATACTCACTCGGTATGAACCAGATTCCAAATCCAGGTCTCAGGGAAGAATTTCCGAACAGAGTTAACAACAGGCCCTCCAATAATCCTTGACTCTTCTAGAAGATTGTGCATAGTTAAATTATAATATTAGAGAGGTCAGGTAGAAGAATCTGAACTGCCATCAGACATGCTCTACACCATAAATCAACACCAAGTATTCCATTTGAGCATGTTTCCATACTTTTTACTGTAAAAAAAAATAATCTAAAGATACAGTGTATGAGAAGAAACAATTTCTTATCCATTCTCTTTTCCCATGGGAAAAAAACATCAGAAAATTTAGCTATTTCAGAAGACATTTTACTTCATCTCATATTGAAAGGTCCCATCATTCAGTTAGAAAGGCCTGTGACCCATTCTCTACCCCTAGCTCTCTTTGATTTGCAACTGGGCAACAGTAGCCAGTATTGTCACCAAAGCTTATAATGCTTTGCAGACCTCCCTGAGAACTCAATAACTTTTAACCTGTTCAGGGTATCCAGTCCATTGAAAACCTGCTTTTGTTCATATAGTCAAACTACAGGTCTCATATTAGGATCCAAGGTCCTCTTTCCAATTTAGCCATGGACTCATTTGTGATGTCCAGCAACTCATTTAGCATGGAGACACGTAAGATTTCCTAGCAATATTGTGGAAATTACAATACTTTCTTATTTTGCTGGGCTTAGAATCACAGAATCATTGAAAGAATCTAGGATGGGAGGAACCTCTGGAGTTCTCTAGTCCAAACTCCTTGAAGTAGTACTAACTTCAAAGTCAGATAATGTTGCTGAAGTGTCTTGCCCAGCTCAGTTTTGAAAACCTACAGTGACAGAGATTCCAAAACCTTCTGGAGAACCTCTTCTAGTATAGTGCAACTCTCATGAGGAAGGACTTTTTCCTAGTGTTGAATAGCAGCTTCCCTTGTGGCAGCCTATGACTACTATTTTTCCTATTTGCTGAGCAATCTGACTTGGAGAAAGATAGTCATAACTCTATGAAGATTTTGGAGACTATGTGCTAAGTATGCTAAATGTGTGAATTCTTGACATTGAGAATTGCCATTATTTTTTCTGTATTGGCATTTCCTTTTAAATATTTAATACAGTTGTGATTTCATGAAAGATTCAGAGCTGAAAAACCCTGAAAAACAATATCGGTTTACGAAAGAAGTAGCATCCCAGTATTCCTTGTCTTTTCTATATGCACCCTGTACCTAAGTGAGAGAGATTTGACTTTACTGCAAGGACTTTCAGAAAGAGATTACTAGAGGCAAACTGGAACTCATAGACATATTCCCCAAAAAAGGTCAACATGTTGGCAGTTATTTTATACAGGCAACAATTTTGAAAACCAGGTAGACTGGAACTGGAGATATAGTATAAACCTACCTTTAGCACCAAAACCACTGCCACCTCCACCGGCGACACCATGGTCAAAATAGTGAGGGAAAACTTCCTTATCTGATCTGTCTTCATTGCACAAAACTGGCTTCCGTAGCACAGAGTTAGTGAAAACCTTCAGGCCCATATCCTGAATGAAAAAGAGTCAGTCATGTCGCTCAGGGCATGTACTAACTACCACTGCATGCCACTTCTCTCTAAATAGATCATAATACTTCATCTCTCTCCTCCCTCCTCCTTTCACATCCTTTCAGCCCTGAATGTCACCACTCTTCCTCTCCAACCTCTGTGTCTTTGCTATGGAGCAGTGACACCTGGTGTTCTGTGAGGAGCAGTAATAATGGGGCTTACATTAGGCCTTAGGCCATGGGGCCAGTGGGATGTGAAGGCAAGTGCATCAGGAACCAAGTGGTCTGCATCATGGACTCAGATCTTTACTAGGAATGCCTGAGGTCATGAGTCAAGGCTGTGGTCCTGCTTAGGAAATGTCTACTGAAGCATGGGCAAGATACCAGTGAATATAGCTGATTTTTAGTCTTCCTGAGTAAGAGATGAGGATAAGAAGGCAGAAACTGGGTGATTGGAGACTTTAGGCAGTTCCAGACATCAGCTGCCTTCTCTTAACAGTAAGAACCACCCCCTGAGAAAGTTGAACGCTAATGTGCATGAATTCTTTTGGAATACCTCCCACTTAAAGAACCACACAGAGCACAGACCTTGAAAATCCTGTAGACATCACCGTCACGACTGACATTCACAGGTTCATAGTATAAGCCATCAAAAAAGGTGGTTTTGACTGGGATACACTCCTCTGGCTTGTCATCTTCCAGGTTGACCCCATTGTAGTAATAGCCGTATAAATCATTTACACGAAGTTGGTAGTACACCTGGGAGGTAAGAATGACTGCTGTAAACACAAGAAAAGTACCAGGCAGGTGCGAAATCACATGTATTGAAAGCTTATGTTGCCCCCTGAGTAGACCTGTAGACTGCAGTGGGTCTGCCTAATGATGCCCACCTAGAGATCAATAAGAATTTGGCTGGTGATACACAAGAAGGACTGGACTCTACCCTCCTCCTGAGGTGTGATGGCTTTGTGGGGTGAACTTGAGCAAAAAGCACTGACATATATTCCTGAGTCATGCAAAGAGGAGACTGGGGTCCCACAAGATACTGGTTAACATCTTCAACTTTTGTTCTGGGCCCTAGGCCTATGAGAGTCATAAAATGCAATTTAGACTTAATCACTCCCTGGAAGAAGCTATGCTTTCAAGCATTTACATTAGGCATATTCTTGGGATATGTCTTAATACTGCCATGCTTTCCAAAAGTAAACGTTCCACTATCAATTTCTGTATTTGAAGTGTACAACTGACTTAGACCTTTCTTTAATTACTGAGATGTCTGTCTCCAAATGAAAAATAAAAATGCAATCAGCAACAGAGAGATCACGGGTGGGAACTGGAATGTCATTCTCGATGTCCCTAGGTCCAAAGAACACAGGGCGGGGGTTGTGGCTTACACTCTCAGCAGATAACTGTCGCTCAGGCTGAAGAAGAAGGACGCTCTGATCTACAGCTCGCAAGGCACAGTAGGAGTTGGCAGCAGCTTCAAGGTGGAGACTGACTTTGGAGCCAGGGAGACCCTGCTTCTCAGAGAACTCGAGCTGGAGCTGGAAATGAATAAATCCAAAACAGCCACACAGAAATTAGGAGAATTAACTTAGCACATACATCTAAATATCACCTTTCACTATCACTCGCTTTATTCTCTGTGAGGCAAAGTTCCTACCACTAGATGGCCCTTCGGAATCCCCGTTCCGTAAAAATTCACAACAAAAATTCATAATCCCCTAGTCACCTCCCTCTCCCCACTCCACTGAGAATTTAGTCTGAGTCTAAGCATATGTGTTAATTCCAGGGACAGCTCCTCATGTTCCCACGCATGTTCCCACATCTGTACCTTTTCCAATCCTAAAGGCCATCACAAGTGCAGGGCTCCTTATGAAGTAATTCTCTAACTGTTCTCTCAGCAAAAAGCCAGCTGATACAACCCTTAGTAAGAAAGCAAAGGTTTTTACCTTGTTTTTGAAGCATACATCACTGTTTATCCAAGAGCTGTCAGCCACTATCTCCCCATGAGGATGCACTGTGTAAAGCAACAGTCTGGCACTGGGGGCCAGCTTCTCAGTGACAGTCAGTGTGATGGAGAATGTGCCCCTGGGAGCTGTGGAAGAACATGGAACAGGGGAGGAGAAGACAACAAAAGAGATTAGACAAAACTCAGCTTTGGTGGAAGGACCACATAGTTATCCATAATCTGCCAGCACCTTTAAAAAACAAGTAAGTTAGATATTAGAAGATTCATTAGATATTAGATTTCAGTGACTGAGGAACAGCTTCCATCAGCAAGACAACATGTACAAACTGGTGGATGCTGAGAGCAGGGTACTGTGCAGAGAGCGGTGTCTGAGCTGAGTAGAAGTTGGACAGGGAAATCTGTGTGTGATTGCTACAAGAAGAGCACAACGTTTCCTTTGTGTCCCAAATCTAGAACCTCCTATGACAGAGGATATAGGGCAATCTCCTAAGCTAAGGGAGAGCTCTCTTAACACTAAGAAATTTGAAGTTTTTCTCTACATGGATGACAACTACTAGAGCAGGGACAGGAAATTAAGGTTAAGACCAAAGATGACAGATATTAAACGACAGGTCCTATATGTGGAGTGAAGCTTACTTAAGCTACCTACTGAAGACTGAAAATAGACCAGGTTCTGCAATAAAAGATATTTTTAACAATGAAAGAACAAAGTTCTGTTTGCTGTGATTGGTAGGATTGTTGTCATTTGTGGGCATTTGGAGACTTCTGAACGTGCAATGAATTCCAAGCAGTTAACTGTAAATATCCTTTAAAAAGTTTTAGTCTTTTAATTGGTGAAGACTAGGATGTCACAGAATAACTGAAATTGTAAATACTCCTTGGCAAGAACTAAAACAGAAGAAGATTACATTCCTTGTGTTCAGTCACAACCAAGTTTTCATCTTTCAACTAACAAGATAAATATGATTATGACATGGGGAATTGACTAGACGCTGCAGCAAAAGCAAATGATACCACGAGTGGTGACGGGTCATGGGGTTTAAGAACTAGTACCTGAGTAAGCCACAGTTCTCTGCTTTCATCTCTTCTTACAAAACTTCCTAATGTTCTGGTGCTCAGAACAATGCTTCTGAAGTATCAGTAGTAATATGGTCTAGAACTTACCACCAGTGATGCTGACTTGCTTCTGGCCACTGAGGATAATTTTTCCTTTTGCCATCACCTGGGACCAAAAAAAACCTCATGAGACAAGATTAAAAGCACCTCCTCTCTTCCCTCGAGAAATCACTGATTCTGGGTAGTGTTCTGAGAGGCTTCAAAGGGCATCGAGTTGTGATCTGTAATCACTGTCTGGTCTGGAGAATTCTGTCTTATATGGTGTTCAAGAGAAAGTGAAAGAAATTAGATACCTGTGCAGTCAAGGTAGCACTTACCACATAGTAGAAGTTTGCATGGCTGGCATCCCCATAGCCCTCTCTGTTCAGGACATATTGAACGTTGATTGTTCGCTGCTGGCCACAGCTGAGCTTCTCCTCCACTGGCTCGATTTTTACAAAACTGTTGGTCCGTGAGTAGAAACGCCGAACAAAGAATGAGACTTGGGGCTCATTATCATTTCTCCAGATGAAGAAGTCTGCACAGTCATCTGGTGCTTCCCTGACCTATGAAGCAGAAGATTCATATATGGGGAATGAACAAAGTGAAAATAAAAAAACATCAGGCAGATGAGAGACAAAGGCATTTTCCCTCTAAAATATTTTGTTGGGAAGCAGATTCTGTGGCACTGTTTAAGCCGAGAGCAAGAACTGGTGTGAAAAAGTTGCACTTCACCAGTCAGAGCAGGGGGCCTACTGGATAACTTAATGTATCTAGAAACCTACAACACATTTGCGATAGGGAAGTTATTTCAGATTCTTGCAGGCTTGGGACAGGTTGTATAATGTTTGTATATGTTTTCTCATATGAGTTTCACACAAGTTGCAGGTGGACTGACTGCCTACTTCCCTCATCTGAAACAATCCTGCCCACACCCACCGATTGCTTCTAATCCCTCTCTCCAGTTAAGTATTTTTTTCAGGAATTAGACTGAAGCCTACATTTACTTACTGTCAACTTAAAACTGGGATCAAAGAATTTGGATGTGTCGATGGAAAAAGCAGCAGTGCCATTCTTGTCAGTGGTATAGTTGGCCAGATATACTTCATTGAGCTCCAGCAGGACAGTCCTATCAGCAGTGGGCTGGCCATCCGCATTTGTCACAACGATCTTTGAACACAAAGTATACCCAAGGGATTCAGAAAAAAAAAACCACCAAACAACAAAAAAGAAGAAAAAAAAAGAAAAACCAAACAAAAAGAATAGGAAATGCTCTGCTCACTAAACGATGCTCACTTAAGCACTGGGGACAAGTGCAGGGAGTAGAAATCAAGAGTGAAATGCATTTAAGAGTGAATGCTCCTCAGTATTTTGAAGGAACAGGAGTTCTGTGACAGGCAAAAGCAGGAAATTCACATCAGTGCAAGGAGAAACTGTATGTCACAGAGGAAGAAGGAATTGTTTATATACATGATCTTATATAAAAGATTCTTTTAATGATAAGTCCTCTGTTTCTCTTCAGTGATCCCATCTTCAGTAGCCCATCATGTAAGTTAAAGACTGCTGAGTGAGAAAGGATGGTTTAAATTCTTACCTCATGCTCTCCCTTCATGAGCAAATGGAAACAGAGGCACTCCAGAGCACATAATCTTTCAAGACCACTGATTAACAAACCTAAAGCAATCAGATGACTTCATGGCCACAGGTAACCTTTGGAGCTCAGTAGGACCTCCTGAGTCCTAAGCATCTGTACATACCCTCTGTCCCCGTTGCATATCAGGATGATGCTGTACAGCTCATCTTCCACAGTTTATCCTGTGTATGAAGGTTGCTAAAAAGTCAGAATGTGCTCCAACACCTATACTGCTTGAAGTAAATATCCCTGGGACTGTGTGATGCAATGCAGGGTAAATTCTACCTTCAGTTTAGACACAGGTGTTGCTGAAGAAGTTTCTTACAGACTATTCTTCCTCACTCATCTGAGCTTTCACTTACCCAGCTTTTAGGCTTTTTCTAACTATGGCAGAAGAGAGACCCTAATGCTGCAGGTATGATATAATTTCCTTATTTTCTCTAGAAGCATCAAACATAACATGATAACCATGCAACAGTCACTGTTATGCAGTGTTATGATGGGAAGTTGTCAGCAAAGAGTTAGGGGACAGCCATAAATGGGTCACCACGGAGACCATCATGCTGGACCTCAGGGAATTTTGATCTAAATGTATCCTCTCAGGTACCCACCTCACCATAGTAAGGAATTCCCCTCTTGTAATAGTGATCCATATTCTTGAACATCATTCTGTCTTTTTCTTGGTTGACTGCTACATAGTCATAGCCTTTCATCTGGATACCTGAGAGACACACCCAGTACAAAGGGAAGAAAACAGAAATCAGACGTGGGCAGAAAACTGTTTCTTTGAAAAGTTATATGGAGCGTTGATGCTCTGGAAGGAGAAGCATATGAAGAAAATGGTGATTGTTGGTTGTTTGCCACACAGGTCAGGATCCAGGAGATTCATGGAATCATAGAATGGTTTGGGTTGGAAGGGACCTTAAATATCACCTAGTTCCAACCCCCTTGCTATGGGCAGGGACACCTCCCACTAGACAGGTTGCTCAAAGCCCATGATTCCTTTCAGAAAGTACAATCTATAAGCTTTAATCAGCTACTCCCAACCTCCATGTGGTGTTACCTGTCCCATTTTCAGTGACAATGCTTTCTACATTGAGGCTGGTATACATCCTGGCGTAGCTGCGATAGAGCTGGAATGTTTTGATGGAGATGACAGTGTTGAGGCAGCCATCCTTCCCCAGCTGAAAAAGGAGCACAAAGGGAAAAGCCCATTTTTCTCAAGGTTTGGAAAATTGCTCCTGAATCTGTATTAGTGGGTCTCTGAAGAGCATCACTGCCTCTGTTCATATCTCCTTCAGCTCTTCCTTTTTACTCAGTTCCCTCCTCTCTTACACTTCTCACTTCCTGGCTCCCTTTCTAGCTCATTGTTTCAATACCATTTACCCTTGCACCTGGAAACTTCTTTCCTCCTTCCCATTAGTCTTCTCTATGATTAAGCCCATCTTGCGTGGTGCCTGAGCTCTATGACCAGAGCACTTTGAGTCTGATCTAGAGGAGAAATTAATCATTAGTTTAATATTAAGGGTCCTCAAAGACTCCCAGTAGAGGTCTGCTGATTAGATTTGGTAAGAACACAGTTCCAGTGTTTTAGGAATGACAACAAAAATATATAGTTTCATAACTTTCTCTCCCTCCTACTGAGGGAAAAATCAGTCTCCTAATGAAGTAATTGGTAAAAACTACCTTCATGGTCTTTAAGTGTTGCCTGTGAGGTAGTGAGAAAAATTACGCCTCTGGGATTGTCTCTCTGCCATTCCCAGGAGATGAATGACGCTGCCAAACACTATGCTACATGTTGGGTAGTAAAGCTAACTGGGAAGAGAGGCCTTGCCCTATATCTTACCGGTCCAGTGACAGCTTTGCAGGTTTCTTTCAGGTTTTGCTCACATTGTGGACGATAAAAGCGCTGCTGACACACATTGATTTGGGCATTCCCTTGCACTGGTTGGCCATAAGTGTACCTAGGAGAGGAAGAGACACAAGAATTGAATCATGAACTTAGCATGAAATCTGCAAAGGTTGCAGAGCAATGCAGACTCTAAACACCTTGAGAGTGCCAAAACACAGACAAAAGAGCAGTTACCCTTAGCAGAATTCATTTCAACTATTTTTAGGCTGTTTCTGACATCTTGTTAAAAACCTCTGCTTTACCATTGTCTTGGTGTAGTTATTCTTCAAGGTCTGAAGCTGGAAAGTGATGCTGGACTCAAGGTTGGGATATCATTCCCTAATCCTTGCTTTTTCTTATTAGTGCCTTATGCAAAGCAGGACATATTGCAGAAAGATCCCTATTCACCCCTTCAGCTCATGTCACCCTGCCCTTTGGCAGTGTCACAGCCAACAACCTTAATAATAGTCTCTCCTTCTGTACTATTTCTCTCCTTTGCTGTAATAATAAAAAACAGCTAGTGAGTATGTACTGATTGATATCATCAAACTGTTGGATGCACACAAACTCTCCCCATTCTAATTCTGCTGTGTAGCAGGAGCAGAGTTGTCATATTTCATGTATTGGAAATCACAGCTAAAGGAATTTCTCTAACACATACTCTGAACCAGCAGTAGGGTCCCTGCTTCCCAGCACCATCCTCTAGCCCATGTTTCTTGTGCACAAATGTATTGTTCCCAGCTCTGATACTTACGAAGCACAAACATTCACCCTGACTTCTTCATCAAAGAAAGAAATCGTCTTTGGCACACTGGTTGTCACTTCAAATTTCGGCAGCACTAGGAATGCAATGTGGATATGACTGATTAGCAGTTGCGTGCCATAGGCAGGTGTGTATATAGAACACAGTAAAAATCAGTTGGCAAAGGCCTTTTCATCAGCAAGGAAGTGGAAATAGTTTAAAGAAAAGTCTACCTAGGAGCTGGCTGTACAATGTTATCAGAAAAAAACCCAACCTTTAGAGTTAAGATGAATAACTTCTTTAAAATGCATTAGTAATTATACTAATAGTGATAACAGCCACAGTAAGAACGGTGACAAATCACTTTAACTGGCTGTACATTTTCCTCAAGAGAAAGGTAGGAGTAATGCTGATGTCTCAAACTAGTTAAGCCCTGGAGAACAGAAGTTATTGTGCAATCCATCCGCATTGAAGGAGAAAGACAACAGATTAAGTGAAACAGTAAAATCAAACAAGTCACTCTCACGCTCTGTTTTCAGCTTATCTTTTGTCCCAGATCAGCAGCAATAACGACAACATAGCTGGAAAAGGCCTTTTTCTAATGCACCTGTACTCGGGAGACTGGAAGGCATGAAAGAGCTCTGGAGGGTAAGCAGAAAAGGTGCTTTACTGCCCTTACAATAAAACCAAACAACTGGGAGTTGTCCAAGCCTTCTCTGGAGACTACTAAGGAAAACCTGCCACTATGAGAAAACTTGCAAAATCAAAACGAATTTAGCAAATCCCTTGAGATAGTCTATTTCAGGAAGTATGCAGATAACTATGAATGCTTTGGCACCTCCACTACCCACTGCTTTCCATCTTTTGTGTCCAGTGGCTATCCAGCTTCCCCCCCATAGTAATCCAGTACCTGTCATTTAATCTGTTTGACAGATAATGTCTTCAGATTTCCACTGCATATTTTTCCCTAGTGCTCTTCATACAGTGATGACCTCCACAAAACAAGGCAAGCCTAACTCATTCATTTTGCCTGTGAACAAATAGGCAGAGTAAGGTCTGAGTGATAGATGCAGATCTCAAAGACACAGAGTGACTTTGTGGCAGGCCCAGGAAATGTCTTTCTTTCTCAGGCATTAAGTGGAAAATTCAAAACACTTAAACTTGGCACTAGCAGCTCCTGTCTGACTTAGGCAGAGCCTCATTGCTGGTGTGAGGCAGTTTGCTTACCATATTCATTCACCATGAAGTACTGGTACTCTCTTTCACCTGACTTCTTCTCCACAATTATGTTGTAGGACCCAAGAATGGGCTCTGGGATCAGTGGGAAGGAGAGCTGGACAATTCCATGCTTAGATACTACATCTAGCCACTGGAAGATCTTGTTTTGCTCTGGATCCTGGAGAATGGGAGAAAGACATGTATGAAAACCTTTATCATCCTGTTTCTTGTCTTCTTGCCTTCTTTCAAGATTTGTATCCTGGCATATTGTCTAAGTGTATCATGGGGTGAATGCAAGTTTGGGCTGATGACATGTGCTTTGACTTCCCATTAATTTTCCAGATCTGTTTGTGGATGCTGAACTTCTTTAGAAAGAGATCTAGTGGTCACCTAGTGATCTTTGAGACCTAGTGGTGTGCAATGTGGTAGAAGACTGATTCGTTGTTATCCTGTCCCCCAAAAGAACACAACATTTCAGAAAGTTGCTATTCTTATGCCTGTATTAGAATAAGGCTATTTCACCAGCCCATTTACTATGGCCCTACCAAAATAAGACTACACTGAACACTCTCGTTTCAATCCTAACAAAGGACACAGCAATAACCCTACGCCACCTTTGACTAACATTTCCAGTTCTGCTGGTTTCTTCTCCTCTAGTGTCTGATAGTGGGTACTGCCACTGTTCAACCCATTGGCTTTAGATGATGTGCTCTGGATGAGTCTCCCTCAGCTACTGACACTATGAGGAATGGCAAAGCACAGTATTTCCAAAGCAACTTGTGCTTTAATAATGTGGTGTATCTCTTACCTCAATGACGATTCGGGGGTACTGGAGGAAGAAAAAAAGAGAAAGAAAAAAAATGATCAAAACATCAAGTAATGAACTGTGGAACTTGAGAAATACTAGAACATAAGAAAACTGTGAACAGCTTTCTCTGGATACCAAAAACAGGAACAAGAAAGCAGTCTGAACCTCATCTCTGTAATTAAAGAGATGAATTTAAGAGAATAGCCATTTTGTGAATTTATCTTTTCTACAAAAACATCAAACCTGTGCATATCTGAGGCAGACGAAGTGAAGTGACTACAAAATCTGAGCGCTGTAAGAGAGTTCCAGAAGTGATTTCAGACCCTTTGCCCTCTATAAAGACAGGGAAAGGATGGAGTCTGAAGCTAAGGAGTTACAGCAGTTCTCCAAAAACATAAGGAGGTCTATCCCAGGCACTTTTTATTCAACTTGTAAGTAAAAGAGTCTCAGTAAACAGTACCTCAAGAGGGTGTTTGAAAAATCTCAACTATCACTCATACTTACTGTCTCCTGAACAGGTCTGAACTGGGTGTCCAAACTGACCACACGAAACAACACTGAAAAAGACATAGGATAAAAAAGAATAATTTACTTTAGCAGTGTTAAGTCATTTTCAACATACAACTGAAATAAAGTTTGCCCAGGCTTTTAGGGAGAACTAAAGAATCCCCAGAGAACTAGGAAGAATTTTATTATTTTAGGCAATGAAAAAGAAAAACAAAATAAAATTGGTAGCTGAAATATCTTCAATTCTGACCCACTGGGACTAAAGTAACCTACACGGTAAATACAAATAGAAGTACTTCCTTCAATTCCTCTTGAAGGACTAAGTTCTTTGGGATGTTTCCTAAAAAAGTTTATACAAACCAATTAAATTAAAAAAAACTGAAGAGAAGGAAGAATTTGTCTTTATTCTAAGTATAAACCCTGTACAGCGCTGAAGTATAGTTATACTAAAGAGATAGCTAACTATACCACAGCTAGTACTATCATTTAAATATTGTGTACTATCATTTAAATTAATCAGCACTGTGAATTAGATTAGCAGTTAAGTAGAAAGAGCTGTTGACAGGAAATTACATGCTTACTTTATTTTTATATGTATTTTATTAATTCTAAGCTTAACCTATTATTTTCTGTATTTTAAGGACACTTTTTATGTGACTGACCTCAGTAAATAAACCTGGCAGAACTGAAGATCCTGTAAATGCAATTAACTCAGTAAAAACATATGAACTCTACTCATTTGTTGCAGTTTTTTAAATTGGTTCTATTTTTCACTGTCTTGTGGTGAGCCCAACCTCAGATGACAATCATGCACTGTCTGAAGGATTGCTCATGACCGTCACAGTCCATGGTCTTTTATTCCACAAGAGGAAGTCCCAGTCATTCTAGACCCACCCTTACATTCAGTTTCCCAGTTCAGTAGCTGACTCAAACTCCTCAGCCACCTTTTTGCCCTGGCTTGTAGATGGGTTTGTCCGTCTGGATGAACACAGTATTATCCACATTCTGGATTGCCACTGATCTTCTCTCAGCTAAGTTTACTGTGGTTCCTATGGCAGAGAAGGAAATGAATGCCAGGGGATCAGAAGTAGCAGGAGGAACCTGGAGAGAAACAAAACCCCAAAGGAAAAATGGTAAATAAGATACCCTGAAGTCCCCTGATGCCCAGGGTTCTTGAGTAAGCTACTGACTGTCAACTGAATCACAAATAGCTTGTGCAAAGTCATGAGAAAACCCATCTTTGCCAGTGAGATTGTCTCTGGGAATTGCAGCTGTGAAAGTCCCATAGTCTGTCATCAGTTACTAAGGTTTTAAGTGATACCCTGTCCTATACATTCCATCATCTCATGTAGGTACCTGCCTATATGCAGGTTGTCCCAGCCATAGAGCTCAACTTCGAAGTGTTTTCTTCTGCTGCATTCTGGCAGACCTAAACTTGGGACTTGTTTGTTTTATCTATCCAGATTTTGCAGAATCACAGGAAAGGGAATGAGCATGTCCCAGCTGGGTTCTCCAGCTTGCCAACTGTGACAGTCCCATAGGGCACATGCCCCTGTATTAGCAAGCAAAATCTTTTTTCTGTTCATTCTGTGATTGGAGATGGAAAGTCTTTCTCCAGCTTCACCCTACAACCCATATTTCTTTATCTTGTCTATATTGTCAGCCTTTCCAGCAGCATGTCTTTTTTTTTTTAATCCTATTTGCTGCACTCTCTCTTCATCCTCTTGCCCTCACTGGCAAGGAGAGTTGCACTCAGAAATACACTTCTACACCCTCTTTAGTAATCTCAATAAAGAAAATACCTTGAACTCGCAGCACTTGAAGAAATCATTATTTGTGATGGATTCCTCAAAGAGAGTCTCCCGGATGCTGCCATATTCCAGGACGATGCTCAGGGACAGAGGTTCACTGAGACTGTGGAACTGCACACAGGCAGTCTGTGGAGAGTCGCTCCGCACGACTGTTGGGACCAGCAGCACATACTGGCTGTGAGAAGGCAAGACCAGATCGAAGAGTTCAGTCATGCAGGAAAGTCAGAGCAAACAGGAAAGGAAAATACCACAGAAATGCCATATGTGTGAAGTAAGACACAGTCCAAAGCTTGCTCAAACCAGTGGAAGGATTTCCATTTCTTTCAATGAGTTTTGAATAATAAGCTGAGAAAGTACACATGACAGTTTTTTATCCCTCAGAGTTCTTTCTGCGCTGAAAGACTGACATCATTCTATGCAGTCTTTTATCCAGCATGATACTACATCTTTTCATCCCAGGGATTTACACAGCTCCAATAACTAAAGTGTCTAAACACCTGACAAGCATAGCTGCATTTATTCTCCCTTGACCTATATGTATACTTAAATTTCTGGACCCTCCCATAAGTAGGAGTGATACTTAGCTTCCTTTTAAGATCAATGACAACAATACTAGTTAATGGTTACAGCAAGTTTTAAATTTCTTTTTCTCTGGATATCTCTCCCTCCAGATAAGAACTGACACATCATGAGTCAAACAGCATAATGTACAAGAAATGATGCCACTTTTCCATTTTGCAAAATATTCCAGGGAGCGCTCAAACCTACATGCCTTAATCTGTTTCCATGCCTCTCCCTGTTTTGCTTCCTTTGCTTCTTTCTTCCATTGGGCTTTTTCAGTTGTACTGGTCTCTATTATTAGGGCAGTCTTCCTTCCCCAAATTCTTCCTATGAAAAACATTCCTTCAGATTTGCTGTTTTTGGCTTAGGTTCTGTTACTGGCCACTGATTCTCTGCTGCCCAACTAGTCTTTACAAATAATGTATGACAGAATTGATGAGTTAGTTCTGTAGCACAACGTGAATTGCACAATCTTTTCTTGGTAATTTAATCCTTTCCCTTTTTTTCTCCCACAGCTTTGCTTGCTTATATTGCCTTTACTGTTATTTTAATTTGCCCAGTTCAGACTGCACAATGTTCAAAGACCAAAAGCAAAATTATTAAAACTGGGAGTGTATATGATAAAGCTAAACTTTCTGACTTTCAGTCAGAGCTGAACTCTCTGACTTTAGAACTTTTGAGAAGGGGATTTAAGCTCCAATATTGATGCATTTTTGAAAATTGTGGCTGAAATCTTTTGTTTGTATAAAAGCGTGGACATTGCCCATGCTGTATGAGCTATGACAACACAGCAGGTGTAATACTGATACTGGTACAGGTACTGGTACTGGTGCTGGTGTTGATTCTGATACTGATACTGATACTGATAGTAGGATTGCCATTCAGCATAGTCCCTAGAACCAGCCATGATCTGGCCCATGGCACCTCCTCATACACCATGCACTCTCTGTACTGCTGATGCATATCAATCCTGGTCATTAGTATGACTTGTTAGTCTAGTCTTGAATCTCCTCCCCACTTTACCCATGCACTTCAGACTTCATCTGCTCCAGTTCTAGTTTTCTGTCATTCAAATCAGATTACATAGCATTTTTATGATGGAAAACACCATTCAAAATCAGCCTTTAATGTCCTCTACTTCCATTTCAGACACATTTAAGAAAGTAGCTCTCAAACATCCAGTTTACATAGCAGTGTCCCAGAAGAAATAAACTAGTAGAAAATATAATAAAACATGTTATCATAAAAAGACAAGAATGTATGATCTCTTACAGTTCAGAAGACACTGTGGCAATCCAGTTCAAGGACAGAATACTCAGAAGAATCCTTGACCACATCTCTGTCCGTGAAGAAGAAAGAAGAGAGACTGATCCAAGCGGGCAGCCTGTCTTCTGGCTTTTAAACTGGCCTGAGATGGTGCTCCTCCTCCATGGCTTCAATCACCTTCTGTCAAAAGATATCTACATAAAATTTGCATAGGTTCATCTTCCCCTCTGCTGTCTGTTCTCACACTCCTTGAACTCTCAAGCAATAGCTTAGGAAAGCTCTCATATTTCACATAGCTTGATGAGGCATTGCAAGCCAAACCGGTTCCTGCCCATCTGAATGTTTTATTGAAGCTTACCTCTCTGATTATTGTGTCACTGGCTGGAGGTTTCTTAATTTTTCAACCTGTCACTATTTGCCACTGCTTATGTATTTCCTTGTTCTGTGAAGATCTCCTGTAGATACACCTCACAAAACAGAAGTAATCATAACACAGTGCTGTAGGATGTCTGTATAGCAGCCTGGGCAGTAATAATACAGCATCAGACTATAACTGCATTCAGTACGGCACAGAAAGGAACTTCTAATGATAACCCAGATTTCTTACTGCACACAGTAACATTCAGCAGGGAATGGTGTTGGCTAGTGGTCTACCATTTTTGCCAGTGGTCAGGACAAACATATCTCTAGGGAAAGGAATCTGCTGTCATTACTTCATGTGTCCATTCATTTGCCTGTCAGTTCACTTTTTCCCCCGTCCCTGCTCTGCCCATCAAACAATGTGTAAGCCTGTTGGTAATTTTTTAGTAAAACTAACTGAGACATTGTTTCAGAATAATCAAGATACAGAATCATAAAATAATTTTGACAGAAAGGAACCTCCTGAGAGTATGTGGTACATCTCTCTTCTTAAGCAGGACTAGCTTCAAAGTTTATTCAGTTATTTTTTTAATATCTCCAAGGATGGAGATTCTATATCACCTCTGAACATCTGCTAACATGCTTAACCATTCATGTTGTGAAGATTTTTTTCCTTAAATCAGAATTTCCCATACTATAACTTGTATTCATTGCTTCTTGTGCTTTCACTGAACATCACCGAGAAGAATCTGTCCCTACCTTCTCTATAGTCACACTTTATGTAGCAGAAGACTGCAACTATTCCCCCTCTTAGCCTTTTTTTCTCCAGGTTGAATAAATAAGACTGTTTCACTTTCTTTCTCTTGGTTTATTCCAGCCACTGACCATCCCAGTGACTTTCTACTGGACTCCCTCCAGTCTGTCAAATCTTTTCTTGCACTGGGGAGTCAAATCTGGATACAGAACTTCATTTGTGATCTCATAACTGCAGACTAGAGGAGAAAAATAAATTTCTTTGATGTGTTGGCTACACTTTTGGTAATACAGCCTCAAGACGGGAAACCAAATAATCTATAGTAATGGGGACACTGCATTCACACTCTTACATAGAAAAAGAAAAAAAAAAAACAACCAACCAACCAACCAAAATATAAATTAGCCAATCAACATAACTATAACTGCAACCTAGAGAAGTAACAGGCAATTTCCCTTCCTCTTCCTCAGCCAAACAGGTGATGAATGGGAAGAGGAAGCAGAGTATACTGTAGGAGTAATTAGGGACATAAAAGAGAGCTAGGGGCACTGAAAAAGGTGTTTGGCAATGCAGAGTGAGCCTGAAGTTATATCATTGGTAAGGGGTATGAGAAACATGGATGAGGGACTGTTGAAAGCCAGATTCTATCAATTTAACTTCTCATGATATAATACATTCTGGATTATGATTCAGCCATACAGGAATTGTTCTTTCCATCAGCATAGGTGATACCCTTAACTGCCAGCTTACCTACCTAACTTTACCGGAAGCATTCTGATGACCAAGTTAGGACAAAAAGAAAACTGCCGTGGGTGCTGCTGGAGCTGCTGTCTATTCCCACTGCGTTACTAGTGAGAAATATTGCACAAAGCTTCCCAGAATGACCTGACATTAAGGTGACAACGCTGCACGGCAGGTGGGTGGGCAGTGTGCAACCAGGGCGATCACACTGTGAAGAAAGTGTCTATGTTAGTTGTAATGCAGGCAGAAGACAGCTAAGACTATGTCACAGATGTGTTTGTATTATTTGCAGCTTTGAAATTCCTCAGACACCATGTCTTACTCTAAACAGGTGCTAAGTAATAGGCAAAAAAGAACTAAGGAGGGAGAAGGAAATAACAATCAGTCTCAGGGCCCTGGTGCAAATTTCTCTAGCAATTAATCCTTTATTTAAGGGCAGCATGCCTTTAACATGAATGTAACAGGGTTTTCTTGTTGATACACAGACATGGAAACAAAAAAGACCAAGCATTTGAAAAACTGAAATCTTAGAAGATATCTTGTTCAGATCAATTGGACATTTCTCTGGAAACAACCTATTGAATTCATTACTTTACTGAAATTACCAATCCTGGAGGACTTCTTTGTATTGTAGCAATGTTGTGATAAAGAAAAGTAAGCTTAGATCTTTAAGAACATCACTACCATGTCAGGGATAATTCTTAAGAAGACCACAGTGCAATGGGGAAATTATTTCAGCTTTGTTTGGCAGCAGGGAAAAAGAAGTAATTTTGGGTTGTATGATTAAGAAGCTGGGAGCATGAAGGGGTTAATCATCCAGAAGCACAAAGATCAGGATTTAACATGGGGGAGATAATGAACCTCACACTAAGCAGCTGATACAATACAGGCACACAGAAGGTACCTTGATACTGGATGTCATATAAATCAATCTGTTTACCTTAGACTAGCCCTGCTTTATATTGGCATAAAGAAAGATGTAATTAGAGATCATAGTTTGGCTAGAAAATTGATGAAAAGAGGAACAGCGCCAAATCCACTTCAAATGCAAAACAATGCAAATACAGACTTAAGTATCACATATGCACATGGTTTTCAAAGTAGAATCATGGCAGAGATGACTCTTTGAATGGCAGAGAATCAAAATGTCTTTACTTCATTCAGTCCAGACTTCAGAAAGTGACTACATTTGCTTGCTTTTATGAAGAAATTCTATATACGCATGAGGGTTTTTTTCTCTCTATTCTTTCTCGTGATGACTCAGAGGGATGATTGTTGCTGTTGCACTGGAAACACGTCTTAGTTAGTTTTCTTTCCCATAAAGCTGATTTTGCCCATCCCTTTTATCACATCAGATGCAGCTCTCCTCTTTTTCTCATTTACACTGGGCACACATACACAGCACAGAAATGTAGTTTTCCAACTAACTCTGATCCCACTCATTTTCTGGGAGCAGTTAAGTTCAGTGTTTCTGCATGCACACTGCACTCACAACAGAATTCTATAAGGCTGTGACTGGCCCACCTCCAATACCCCAGCTAGCTTGCGTAGACCATCTCGTATTTCCCTGCACTGTCCTAAAATGCCCAATATAGCTGTATGTGCAGAATCTAGACAGTAGATGTAGTCACAAATTAGAAAATAAACATGTCAAAGAATGTCCATTTGCTATGCTGAACACTGCATAGTCTGAAAATAGAGTTGAGACATTCAAATTCTCAGTCAGTACAGACCTAAGTCATGCCTGTTTCCCTTTGTGTTAGAGGAATAGCAAGAAGATCAGTGGAAATCTGAGCAGCTTTCAGCAGTGAAGTCTTGGATTTTCCAGAAGAATGAGTAATACGTAATTGTTTCTCTTCTATGGCTCCACTTAATATTTGCATAACATTTAAGGACTGAGAGTACTTTCTAAGTCATTACTTCACCTGAGATGAAGTACAAACAATCCACCCCACACCTGTTTAATCATCTAGTTTCTTTCTCTAACACAGGCATATATGGGGTCAGAGCCCCAGCTTCCATTTCACTTATGCAGTGGTCCCAGGCTGTTTTCTAGCTTGTGATCTTCTCAGGAAATTAACATTCTGTGATTCTGTGAAAAGCTTGCTCACAATACATTTATCAAACTTACTCTGACAAAACATTTTGCTTTAAAAAGCAAGCATATCTCTGAATAGTACTGTATATGTCTCAGAGTTGGATACTGTGGATGAATTCGCCTACACAATCTTCCACTCTTCCAAGGCATATCCCTATCTGCAAACTTTTAGGTTTGGAAGTGGTGGTGTTTCTCAGAATGCTTAGTGGCAACAGGCAGCTCATAGCGTGGTTGACAGAGTATGCTGTATTATTTAATGTCAAATAGATGAAACATGTTTCTAACATTGCTCATTTTCTGTAATAATAAAGAACTGGTAATATTAAGCATTGTAACACTGTTATATAGAGAAGAGTAAACAGCAGACTGTTCACTTTCTGCAAGATCTTTGTTACAGGTAGACAGATCGTAAATTAACTAGTATGCTATCAGCATCATATTTCTGCAATATATTTTAGCCCTGCCTATGAGATATAAAGTATTACAACCTCATATGTCATGAAACATCTGAAATACCATCCATTTTTCTTGTTCTATAAAGTGTAATGTATACAGATATCCTTGAAAAACCTCTGCTATGTCTAAATGATGAAAATAGGAGGATATACACATAGCAAGTCAGACCAAACAAAAGAGTTTAAAAAAGACTAGCAAAGAAAATCAAAACTAATAATCACTCTCTCTTCAAAAACAACAGGAATAGGAAGTCTACCAGAGAATCAACAGGGACATGTAATGAGAAAGATAGAAGATGAGTTCAAGAAGAGTCCAGGAGCAGTGGAAACAATAACGATTTTTGTATATTGTTTTAGTTGATCTAATAAGTATTAAATATTACTGTATTAAATGAACCATTTGATATCAAAAGTTCATTTTTCAAAAAATAAAATACCAATCAATCTATGGACAATGTAATTCTGATGTAGTAATTATATTGCTACCATTCTGAATCAGTTCAAAATCCTGAACCAATGACACATTGATTTAACTTAAGATTTGATTATTACGGACCTTTGCTATAAAGGACCATGGACATGTATTTCACTTGATCACAAAGGACAAAAATGTGTGTCAGGGAGCCTTTTAAAGGGTAAAAATCATTTTTCTTTCCGTAGAAATGTTTTCCTGTCTTTACTATTTTCCTTGTTCTCTTATCTATATTGTTCTGCTGCTTTAGGTGGAGATAGGCAAACTGACACAGAGGGCTTTAAAAAGGACAAACAATAACTGAGTTAAAATAAAGAAACATATTTGAGAGCTTCCTTTTTGAAATGTCAAGATCTCATATTTTGGATTTTATTGCAAAGAAAATGAATCAGAATCAGTTCCCTCCAGATTCAGATTCTAAATAACCTCCCACTCTCTATGGTTAAAGGAGTTCATTTGGGTTTCATATCAAGTTCTTTTTTAAAAAGAGAACAATACACCAGCGTCCAGACTAGCCCACACAACAGTCTCCCACTTCATGGAATCCTCTTGTTTTATCCTTTTGGAAACATCCAAACTCTGCAAGTCAAAGGAATATTTTGAAATCACAGGAAAGCCAGGCTTGAGATCTAATAACATTGCTGCTTTTTCTTCCCTAGGATGATTGGGATGATCCTTGCTAATAGACATTTCACAAAGTATGCTTAGGTTGAAGTTGTAGTTGGTCCATGAGCCAGGACAGACTCCCACATCTCTCTCTAAAGCATCAGCTAGAATCAAGTCAGAACAAGCACCAAAGAGCAACAGTTCCCCAGCTGCATGGTCCAGCAAACCACTACCAAACAATCATAAAGACAAGTGGACTATCGCTTGCAGGTACCTATGCATCTTGATCATTAAACTTCTAATTGAAAACACTACAAAGACTTGATGATCTCATGGATAAGCTAAGATTTAGTTAATACTGTCTTAGGGACTGCCAGTTGTTCAGGAGAATCAGTAGTTTAAAGATGTAAGAGATAGCTTATAAAGTGTTGTCATCACTCTTGGTATTTTACGACCTTATTGTCCCAGTCTTTTGAGCAATCCATGAGTAATGGCTCCAACACATGCCTTGCAACTCCAAGACTTGCATCTAGTATAAGACATTTTTCAGGTGTGCTATTTCATCTAACAAAGGCTTATGGGTTTCTGAAAACTTCTTCCTGGTGATATGAAAGAACTGCAACATGAAGTTGATTCAAGCCACCTGTACCTGCTGTGCCCACTGTCATTTTGCAAGGGACAGCACTTAATGAGCTAATCTGTAAGCAACAGGATGCTGGAGAAGCCTTCAAGAGTGACTCTTCAGGCAGCAAAAGCAAGGTTTTTGCATCCCCCCATTCTGCCTGAAAAGCCAGTCATTCTAGCAGGAAGTAGAGACCAAAGACTTTGCAGCTCAGATTACTTTGTGTGCCCACCTCACTTTTTCCAAACAATAAGACCATCTGCAGGTCATCCCTCTGAAGAACTTGCATTCTCCAGGACAAGCACTTCAGATGCACCAAATCCCTGAGAGGATGCGGTGGGTTGACCCTGGCTGGACACCAGTTGTCCACTGAAGCTGTTCTATCTCTCCCCCTCCTAACCTAGGGAGAGGAAATACGATGGAAGGCTCATGGGTCAAGATAAGGACAGGGTCCTTTCCACAAGGTATAGTCCTTCAGGAACAGACTGCTCCAGCATGGCTCCCCCAGGTCTCTGGGACAGCAGTGCCAAACCACCCTTACAAGATGTGCAATAGCATCATTATAAACAATGATTACAGTTTTCATAGTCTGGGGATGATTACCTGGTCATTAAGACACAATCACGCACAGCTCTTCAAATGACGTCCCCAGCTGTCCTGGGACTGCCAGGAATCGGGAGTGGCAGCCATGGGTGTGGAGAGAGGTGTAGGGACAAACAATCAGGAAGCAAAAGGAAACTAAATGCAAAGTTGTCACTGGATAGATGTTCCTGCGTCAAACAGAGCAGGGCAAATACTAGCAAATGCTGCAGGCAATGGCTGATAAGGAGACTGACAGGGAAGCGTGCTGAGGAGACAGAGGAGAGGGAGCAGCAGCACATTGTGACGATTACACTAGGCACATCTCCTGTCAGCAGGCTGGAGCAGGCATTGGGCAACTGATGTCTCAGGGAGACCAGGAGCCACTTAAAGACCTCCTCAGCAAGACCACGACACCTGCAACCTCCGTACCCTGTGCCAATGGGGAGGCTACAGCTTTCCAGGCAGTAGGCAAAGCTCTTTGGCCAGAAGGTGGGAGAAGCACATATTTTACCATAGCAGTACACGGAGCCAGTAGTCTCTGTAATTTATCTACTTCTCTCTTACTTATTGCCCCTGAAGGAAGCTGATGGGCTGCAGGGAGCCACCAGAATTGATGTGCTGACTCTCCCTGTCTGGCCCCTGGTGGCTGAGAGGACAGAGCCCCAAAGAGGTCTCAGGGGAGTGGCCAGTCTGGCAGACTCCGATAGGGACCCTCTGCAGCTGCCATGATTGCTACTGTGGGGAAGTGCCTGGGACTGGGCTGGTAGGAAGGGACATGGTGTGGCTGGGCTGGGGGACAGTGCTGCTGGGGGGTTGGTCTGTGCCCCACATGCCCTGGTCCTTGGCATGGCTGAAGGGATGAGACCCTCTGGAGCTGATGTGTCACTGAGCTGTGCCCTACCACTTGCCCTCTGCATCACCAGGCCCTGGTATGATGAGGTGAGGCTCATGCAGTAGGGGGAAGCAGCTCTCATGGTGGGGCACAAGTGTCCTGAGGATCCTAGCAAAAGCACACCTGGAAAGCTCTGCAGTCAGTGGAGCAGTGCAATGAGGGAAGCCTCGTTCCCTTGCTGGGATTTGGCAGCAATGACCACATGTCTCATGCTGTTGAGCATCTCCTTGTTGGCTTTCCTTCTTCCTCTCCTTGCACTGTCTGTGTTATGTTGTCAGTCTCTGCAAGGGACTTTTTCGGGAGGACCACCGAAAATTTGAGGACTTTGAATTTTGCAAAGTGACCTAGGGTGGCTGGCTGGGTCACTGAAGAGAGCCAAGGGAGCTTGCAGGGTGAGCACCAGCTGGTGGAGCGGAAGCACTGCACTGCAACTTCAAATGCATTGCCCTGCTGTGAGGAGATCTAAAATAGCTTTTGTGACTCTGCTAGCCAAACTAGCATGAAAACCCAGGACCGCTGCTAGCAAAGTTCTAATGCATCAGTGGACATGCAGTGTGACATGCCCAACGTGAAAATGCTCTGTAAAGTCAAGCAGAAGTTGAAGCAGAAGGTGCTGAAGCAAGGAGTAAGTAAGATTTCATTTAATCTATGCTAGGGAAGGAGCTAGGGAGCATTTCAGTGAAAAAGGGAATGTCTGAGAACTAAGCAGACCAACATTTCTATGGTTAATAAGCGGGGTAGAAACCATCCACCCTCAGATAATTTACACATTTTTTACATTATTTGATGCACTTTTTTCAGATTATCTCTGGCAGCATATTCAGGCTCTCACAAGACATCCCAGATATCAGCTATTCTCAGGCAAATGCATCCAATCATTATCTTATAGTTCTGCGCTAACCTCTGCTGGCAGGTTAAAAGCATGTCATTATTAGAAGAAACAAAATTGATGCATAAGCTTGTGTCTACTGCAGCCTACTGAAATTAATAAAGTTTAGTTGAGTCAGGCAATTACTGTTTCCAAGTGTACATTTCTTCCTGAAGCCTCATTCTGTACTGTTGGACCTGCTTAAAAGGACATTTGGTCCTTTCTGGGGCAGGATGGTTCCTCTGCTTTCACTATTCACAGGTGAGGATTGCTCCCAGCAAGTGTGTTTCGGAAGAATCCAGATTGAAGCCTGAGCAACATTTAATGTCCAGATCCTGTAGTCCAAGCTGCACTTGTGTTTACATGGCAGGAGAAGTGTAGCTGGGAATATGTGATTCTCCAATACAGGTAGGTGCTCCAATATTCAAAGCTACTGGCTCTGAATGAGCATGACCTGCAGGGGATAAGATGTGGGTCCAGTAGTTTTGTCATTTCATGTGCTTTTGCTCCTTCTGAAAACATGCTTTGTGTTAAATTAGATTTTGAAAATGGCAATCTCATTTTTTCGTTAGGAAGGTAGGATTGGCAACCAAGTCCCATCTTTTCTATAAATTTGTGGAAACCATAGTGCTGTAGGTAAATCACCTGCAGCGGGCCAGCAGCTGCACATCCTCAACTTACTTCTTGGTGTAGCAGCAGTTTTCCTGCTGCAGATTGCTCCTAACCCATTGGAACGGGGATTTGGCTGTTGGGAGACATTGACAGAGTCATAGATTCATAGACTCATAGAATAGTTTGGGCTGGAAGGGACCTCCAAAGGTCATCCAGTCTTTGGATTCAAATAATTGCTAAGATCCAGGAAACAGAATAACACGGTGTCTGTACCAGGCTTGATTATGTGACGCATCTTGTGTTAGTGTGTTTTGATCCTAGAGATGATATCCCCTCCCTCAGTGACTGATGGAATTGAGTCACAACATGATGTGAAGTTGAGAGCTAAGATTTAAGAAAATTCTGCATTTTGGTTGGCTTTTAGTTCATCAAACTTGGTGCTTATAGGCTGCTCTTCTGAAGGCACTCTGGAGTCAAACTAGTCTTGTTCAGGCAGGTATCAAAATGTTAGATGGAGGCTGATATCTCTGTAAGCCATGCTCATTAGCAACACTTATCCAGCACATCCTAACTTTTTGTGCATTCAAACATCATTCTGAAAGTAGCTGGTTTTAAGTAAAATCATCTATTCATGCATGGGAGAGAAGGAGGGAGCAGAAATAGAGGCTCAAAACCTTTCTGTTTCCTTGGAGCTACTTTGTGCCACATGAGATTAATTAGAAGACCAGTGTATTTTACAAAATTTCACTGTAAGAAGTTACAGATGTCCTCTTGGCCAGTAGTACAAACTGGCATTGGTTTCTTAACTGGAGGAGAAAGGACATAACAAGGTTGAAGGAATGAGGGACAAGCACTGAAAATCCTCTTTTTCCTTTGCTCATCCTTCAGGATGAAAACGTTATTCTGAAAACAGAGACTGCTTGTTTTTATCCCAGGCCATGCCGCTGTAAGAATAATAATGCGACTCGCAAAAGCAGCATGTGCCAGGCACTTTTTAAGATCAGAAAGACTGGAATTGTTGTCTTGGTGCTAAGTGGATGGAAAAGTTCATTGATATTTGTAAGGATTGTCTGGCTCATAGTTTAAGCAGGTTTCGGTGATGTCCAGTGCACCAAGTGACTTGGGGGGGGTTGCAGGAGCAACTCAGCCTTAGATTGCCTTGAGGCCCTGTCTCTGCAGAGACGACCCATGGGGAGCTGTGTAGATAGCTCAGCCCTGAGTTGTCTGGTAAGCAGGAAACTAAACAGGGCAGTATTGCATCATTCACAGAAGCACAACCTGAGCTGAGCCTTGAAATTCCCCAACAAATAGTATGCCCTGAGTCCCAATCAAACCACTATTCAGTTGCCTAAAAGTAAAACAAAGGTAAGCTGGAGGACTTCTATCTGGCTCCAACAGACCCAAACAATACAAAGATATGCAAGAGACAGAGCATACAGAAGGGAACAACATCCATGAATAAACAAAGATAAGGGCAGGCACTGCAGAAGAAACAACCACCCAGATGGTCTAATCTACTCAGACATGGCCCTTTCTGCTGTCCCATACACCAGGGGATAAAAACTCTGAGATTTATGTTAGAAGTGAGGAGTTACTTCTCCAGCCACGGAGTGATGAGAACCTTCCCCCTTGGTCGGAATTCTGGCCAAGGTAACTTACGTGGGAGTCCTTACCTGGAGGGTTAAGTGAATATTTGGCAGGCTTTAAGTTTGTAGTCATAGGTGATTGACTGACACGTGTGCTATTCTGAGTTGTTTGTGAGTTGTGATAGTGTGTTCCATGAATCACCTGGGAATTGTAATAGTGAATTTTGTGAGTAGCCTGGGAGTTGTGAATTGCTTATGAGCAGTAACAGTGGGTTTTGTGAGTGGTCTGCGGTCTGTCATGAATTGCCTGTGTGTGGGCTGTGATAGTGCATTTTGTGACTGTTGTAGTTACAATAGTGCCTTTTGTGAATCTCTTGTGGTTGTAAATAGTGTAGTCTTTCTTTTAAAACTGCAATAGCGCATTCTCCACTGTATCCATAAACCTGCAATAGTGACGTACTGGATCTGCACATGTTGTTCAAATAAATTGTTAAATTTAAACTCTGCAGTAGAGTCTCTTTTCGTCACAATATTGACTTCTGTCTACCATTATTGACCTTTTTGCTTCCTCCCCTGCTCCTAAGACAAAAGGCAAATTCCAGCTTTCTCAAGCTCTGTGTATTCTTCCTATTTGAAAACCAGATCATTCATTTAAAGAGGTAAATGAGCATATACAGCAATTATCTACCAACTGTCACAGTTTTAAGATTCTGACAGATTTTTAGCAAGGAAATTTGTAAGTGGGACGGATTTCTTTGAAACTGGAGTTGGACTTCTCAGTCATGTCAGAGACTGCTGTCCTTGGTGTCTAGCTTTTTTAAGGTAGTTGTGAAAATCTTGGCAGGAGAGACAAACGTACTGCCCTCATCCGAAGTAGCTGTTCTCAGAAAATGTTGAGGCAGAGCTGGGCTTGTCCTGCCCTAGATTGCTCCAGGCCTTTACTGGCAGTCAAATGCTGAGTGCTGCCAATGATCTAAGCTGGGTTTACAGCCTGAGCTGAACTGGATGGGGTATCAGGGGCACTGGGGTGCTGCAGTCAAATCAAATGGGCCTTTCTTGCCCTTTCCATTTGGAAAGGTGACCAAGTCACATTGCCCCTGAATTTTGGATGCCGAGTCTGGGCTTTGATGCTGCTTTTTTAATTTTATGCTGAAAATAAGCCAATATGCGCATATATGTGCATGATAGTGCACATTTTATACCAACTAGAATGAACTGGAATTTTAAATAAAACAAAAAAACGCAGTAGAGGTAAAATGCTAACAGTTTTTAACCTTGTTTTCAGGCGTTTGAAAAAGGGATTAAAGAAATCTTGGAAAGCATTGTATTACTTATCACTTACTAAATGCGCTGCTAATTGAAGTCTTGAGTTGCTGATAAGAACCAGAGAGTGGTCTCAGGAACCGGCTAAACCCGACCCCCCGGATTGAGCAAGAACTAGAGAACAACAGAGTCTGCGCACAAACAAGGGTTACTAGCGGTCACGGAAAAGGTCCTCCAGCATGACCACCAGAAGGTACTGCGCAAGCGCAGTTAGGAGGAGTTTATGGAAATGACTTCCTGGAACTAATCTTAATACGAAGCGGGGATAGGTCATGCATATGTATAGGCGTATTGGGAAATCTTATGTATATGTAACATTTTACCGCATATAACCTCGGCGAGCAGCGGCACTCGGTGCACAAGGTTTTAAGAAAGATCTACCTTGCTGCCCACCGGTGAATAAACATACCTACTTTACAATCTTACGGATTGTGGGGTCTGCTTTGTATCCGCACGTCACGTTGAAAAAGTTCATTTGGACGTGATGCGAAATTCTCTTTCTGCTGCAAGTGTTCAAATTAGTGTGTCTCTGTGTGCATGCACATAAGCATGTGCCCTCTAATGAACTTCCAGTTTTCATGGAAACAATGAAAACCTCCAAAAGGTTAAGAAACTTTCTTATTTCAGTCCTCAGATACTGTGTGCTTTCTGGGATCCGCTATAGGATTGTGCCATTTAAAATTCAGAACCTTGCTGTAAGACCATTCTACGCATACAGTAGGCACAGGTGTGCTCAGTACTGAAACAGAAGCCAAAGACTTACAGAGAGCAGGTAGCTCTGGAAAGGAGGGAAAAGATATTAGCCCAAAGGGAATGATGCTTTGTCATTCCTTGGGTATTCTGACTATTTTTCCTGAAGACCTGAATTTATAGTTCAGTGGTTTGCTTTATAATAGTACGTTCTTTTGTGGCTCCTTGTTTCAGCTATGTCTGCATAGCTGAATGTCTGCTGTGCCCCAGACATAAACTTTACTTTTCTATCACATTGTCGTAGCCCTCAAGAATCAAAGTGTTTCTACTGAAATGAAACCTAGGGTAGCAAGTTAGATGGAATTTCTGTGAGCAGGGTGGCCAGAGCTGACTCTGTTTCCCTTTCCTGTGCCAGCACTTGTATTAGTGTAATCCCTGCGGTTAGCCAGGTGAAGTAATCTGGGGTAGACTGACATCTCATAGGCTAGTTTTGGGTTGGATCAGTTCACCAGTACAGCAACCAGTTTGTTTTGTAGCTTTGTAAATGTTTGCAGTGGCACACAAGTGGCAGCAGCAACTGCTTTTAGTAGCTTAAACTGGTCATGGAATGGCAGTCTCCAGGTGTGAGCCCCCAGTGGAAATCTGGTTGTTGAGATAAAGCACCTTTCTATATGTGTGTCCACTTACCAACTCTTGACTCTTGAGTTATGCAGTGGGGGGATTTTTCCCACACAGATGACTTAATAGCACTTGTTTTGAAGAAGAAATCTGTTAAATGTAACAACCAGCTCCAGGTGACTTGATATTTTGGTGGGATGATACCATGATCCCATTGCAGGATCTACATTTTGTCCACTGGACTATTAGACACATCATCTGCATAGCTGTGTGTTGAAGGAAGGCAAGACACAATCTGAGGCCATAATTTATCTTAGAAAGAAGAATTTATATAAGGTAACAATGAAATGCACAATATTATCTAGTGTTCTTCCTTTTCTTCCCCCACAGCAG
>NW_010175827.1:45310-57831 GCF_000695765.1 Mesitornis unicolor
GACCAGGGAATTTATTCTCCTACAGTTTTAAACACTTTTGTAGTGTCTTTAAGGCTGGGACTTGCACTATTTTCACACAAAGGACAATTGTAAAACTTTGCTTTTAGGAGATCTTTGCTTTTATTAACATTTGGTTTTCCTTGGGTTCATATTTTTCTAAACATTTCTGGTGCATGAAATTTTGGGCACTGAGGCACAGAGACATGAAGGAGAAAACAGGTAAAGAGAGTGGAGATGGAAGCACTAGGTTATCCTTAGTTCTCTTCCATAGAGAAATACATTTTAATTTATAAATGTGCATACTGAGGAATAGCTTTTCATAAATGAAAGTCCTTGTACTGTTATAGGATTAAATGGAAAAATCAAAGAAAACAGGAGAACCTTATAGGGTAGAAGTTATACTTTACATTTTTACGCTTTATTCTTAGCTTCCTAGATGTGAAGAAAAAAAAAAAGCTATGTTCTCTACAATGGTTTTTGTAGGAAGGTTCAATGTGAATTCATCTGGAAGGGGAAAGTGGTTTTTAGTTTAATCAAAACTGATTTTACTCATGCTCTTCCTGCCATGGATTTCACGTACTCATTCTCTCATATTCACTAGTGCCAAGCATGTTTGTCCAAGTAATCTGGGAAGGAATAATAGTGCCACAGAGCTGTCAGCAGCTGCTGCATTCTCATCATGTCTCTAGAGGTCCTTCTTGATTGGCAATCATTATTAATTATTGTTAACTGAATCTTGGTTGTACCTTTGGCATCTTTCGTGAGTAGAGATTTAGTGAGATCTTTTGTTTGACTAGCCTCTCTTGCCCCTTGCAAGTCTGAAGAAAAATTGTGGATTCTCAGTTTTCTTTATTTTCCTACTTGATTATCTTATGGCTGCAATCCTGGTTTTCAGCTCTTTGTCAGCTTATCTTTATGGCTTTAAATTGCTGCAATCCTTATTCTCCGGCTATTTGAATTACAAGCTTCTGCACTAGTTGAGGCATGCTATGTTTATATCTCTTGTTCTATTCTTTATTCAAATGCTGCTTCATACATATTTCCATTCAGATGCCATTCATTCTGAACTCAAGATTTGTTACAATGATCTGCAGTTTAATGCAGTATTTGCCATAGAAAAATACATCGGGCACACATGGATAGCTTTTCATTGCCTTGGATTCCAGCTATAGAAAGCTCATATGTAGAAGACCTGTGAGGAAACGTCCATCATATTTGATAAGTAGTGTTAACTAGAAAATACACTTTTTTTGATGTAGCAATCACAGAATCATAGAATGGTTATGGTTGGAAAAGACCTTTAAGATCATCAAGTCCAACCATTATTCAACCCTACCATGACCACTGCTAAATCATGTCCCTGAGCACTATATCTAGACGGCTTTTAAATACATCCAAGGATGGTGATCCAACCACTTCTCTGGGTGGAACAGTCTGCTGTTCCAGCCTTTCATAACTCTTTAAGTGTAGAAGTTTTTCGTAATGTCTAACCTAAACCCCCCCTGCCGTAACTTGATGCCATTTCCTTTTGTCCTATTGGTTGTAACTTGTGAGAAGAGACACACACTCACTTCTTTCTTTCAGGAAGCTGTAGAGAGCAATAAGGTCTCCCCTCAGTCTCCTTTTCTTCAGATTAAACAACTCCAGTTCCCTCAGCTGCTTCTCAAAAGACTTATTCTTAAGATCCTTCACCAGATTTGTAGCCCTTCTTTGGACCCTCTCCAGCACCTCTATGTCTTTCTTATACTGCAGCGCCCAAAACTGAACACAGTACTCAAGGTGCAGCATCATCAATTAAACCAGCAGGATTTTGTATTTAAAAACACATCCTGTACCTAGGAATTCTTAATTATTTTAAAATTGTACTGTGGCATAGTACAATAATATAGGAATTTTAGGACACTAAAGTTTTTTACTAGAATGTTATCAAAGAGAAACTGAATGTAGTATGAAATATCATGTGCTGAATTTTAAACCAATGTACATTACTCCATAGCTAATCTGTGCAAAATTCTTATTTAGATAAAAACAAAAGTGTATGAAAGATGCAATAGGAATTTAACTTTTAAGGTAAGCATTTTTTTCCCCCCGCTATCCTGTTTATAACTGCCTGTTGCACAGATTTCAGTAAAGTTTGCCTTTGTAGGACAGCGAAACAAGAGCGAATCTCTTAAAGGAAACAGACTCTGGATAGTCTCGGTGTTGGCCTGCTGCCACCTTCTGGTCATAGAATCATAGAATCCATTTATGTTGAAAAAGACCCTTAAGATCATCGAATACGACCATTAACTGAACCATGTCCCTAAATGACACATTTACACATCTTTTAAATACCTCCAGGGATCGTGAGTCAGCTGACTGTTCCAGTGCTTGACAACCTGTCAAGATGTGCCAGTGCTTCAGTGGTGAAAAAATATTTCTAATATGCAATCTAAACCTCCCCTGATGCAACTTGAGGACATTTTATCCTCTTGTTGTGCCACAAGCAGGTAGCTGCACTTTGCAAGCATGAACAGTGAGAAAGTTTATTCATCAAAACTATTGCTGTTAGCACTGTCTTGTTCATATTTCAGAACACCCTTAATGCTCTCCCTCTGTGAGGTCTCTACAAGCAGATTTTTAAGGTATGGTTTTCTTCAAAATTATTAGTAAAATAGGAAATCTTAACCCTTGTGCTACAAATCTGAAGGTATTTCACTCTCCCAGACTGGGTAGTTAGGTCCCAGCTTCCCTGTATGGAGAAGCAGCAGTGTCTCCCTGCCGTGCTTTTTTTTACTTAATCTGAGGGAGCTATTTTTGATGAACAAATGGACTCAGTTCCACTAGAGCTGGGGCAAAAGCTAAGTTGCAGACCCTTAACTTCCCAAAAACTAAAAATTAGTAATAGACAGGTGAGCTTTATGAACAAAACAGTTCAAGAGTAAAATTTTAATTTCTGCTGTGGCTTCATAAATTTATTTGCATTCAGTATTTTACCCAATCTGTTTGAATCATACGGCATTGGGAATATTAGCTATCAATTTTAAAGGTAGATTCCTAGTTTTCAGTGAGCAAAAGAAAGCCAAGGATAACTGAATCCAGTGGATTTCTAAAATAGTGACACCTAAGTATTTATTCTATTAAGAATTTCCTGCTGTTTGAGAGATCATGAATAATGGGTACCTCAATTCTTAGAGTATGTGTAAGGAAAAATACCACAAAAGTAGCAGGGTTCATAGATATTAATCTGGATCTGTGACTCCTTACACAGACTGTGGCACTAAAAATCAGGTTATACCTATGGTAAGGACTCTGGAGAAATTGCAAAGCAACAAGAACTTACTATTAATGCCAATAACCAAATACAAAATTGAGTGCATTCAAACTAGTGGTACAGGCATTTGAAAACACTGTTTCTGAAATGACCTCATGCACAGATCATATTAATCTTTCTATCATCCCAGGTAGTGGTTCCAAAACGCCACAACTCTTCCCAGAATACTTGGAAAGGCACAGCTCTGGGTCCATGAGATATTGCTCTAATACAAAGCAGCATGGTTTGTCTCCTCTGCATCTCTGCTAGAGCTAACCTGGAAAGCAGGAAAGCAAGTCCAGCTGCCACCCTTTGACAGGCACAGCCACTGCATCTCATCAGGCTGCCACGTACAGTTACAAAGATGTCCCTGAAACAAGGACTTTAAGAGCAAACCATAGAACACAAAGGAATATTCTGCAGTCCTTCAGAAGTTCTCAAGGCATTTCTCCTGCACAACCCTGCCCAGACACACCTGTCCCAGGCAGTAACACCCCAGGTACCTGTGTTTTCATTACCCAAAACCGGTTTGGGATGCCTTCTGCCTGGGTCACTCTCCACCCTGCCCTGCACAACAGGTGAAGAGAAGGAAGGGGAAGAGGAAAACAAAGGAGAAGGGGAAGAGGAAAACAGAGGGGAAGGGGAAGGAGAAAAGGAAGGGGAAGGAAAAGAGGTATTAGAGGAGGAAGGTTTGGGAAAATGTGATCTTTCGCTGGGAGGAAGAGTTAAGAGAGCTGGGGCTGTTCAGTCCAAAGGGGAGAGAGCTCAGGGGTGTTGCCCAGAGGTGGAGTCTCCATCCATGGAGCTATTCAAAACCCAATAGCACCCATGTTTGGGCAGCCTGTGGCTGATAGCCCTGGAGGCTTCACCAAGTATTGTCCGGAGGCCCTGCAGAGCCATCCTGTAAAATTATCACCAGCAGACATGGAAATGCTTTGCAAAAGAGTAACTCTTAACTTTTAACAACCCTCAATGTGGCCTGTCTTGCAGCACAATGACGGCACTTGGAGACTAAACTGTGCCACCTCCAGAAGCCACATCAGACTTGTTATCATAGAAACTTGTTGTCATATCATTAATGAGGTCTTGTGGGGCTCCTTTTCTAGCACCATGGGACCCTTCCCTGTGCCCTTTGGGCAGGCAAAGCCTCAGCCCACTGCCTCTGTTACCCAAAGTGCTGACTAGAGGTGACCAACCCATGTACGTGGTTCAGGCTCTGGCAGCGTTTTGCCTTCATGGGAGCATGGACACAGCCACCGCTGCTGCTGCACCACTTGTTGTCCTATCACTGTCAGATAAAAGCTGGGATTTCACCCTTTGCTTAGTTCCAGTTCAGTTCCTTTCTCAGCCATTTATTCCTGCGACCTTCCATCCACTTCTCCAGCTACAGCTGCTCCTTCTAAGAGCCATTTTTCTCCTGTTCCTCCAATCCCTGTTGTGCTCTTCAGCTGTGCTTCCTTTGCTGTCTCCAGAATGAAGTGATTCCTGTTGGATAACCACCCTGAAATCCCTTCCCATACACAAAACATCAAACCACAAAGCCCAAGCCTCAGAGGTCGTCCTGAAGGACTAAAAAACCAGCAGTAAACCGCAGGGAGGTGGAGATGAGGAAAAAACACCTGCAGCACACCAAGATTAGCTACAATTTACTTGCTTAGATGCCCTTGAGGACCTGGCCTTGGTAGAACTCTGAAAGGTGAAGCTCCTGCAGTCGTGGCCTGTGATGGCAAATATGCCCTGTGATTTGAAGAAAGATCTGGAAAGAAAGACACCCACATCATGTGCACTTGGCTTGGGTCAGGCATAGTGAGTTTGAGGAACATAACAGCAGGGTGGAGCACATTTTCTGTTCAAAAGGACACAAATTGTCAAAGACTTAAGCTCAGCAATGGCTAAGCTCACAGATAATTCCAAAACCAAAACGTGGTTAAAGATAAACTTCCTTGTAGTGATCCCTGTCACTGTCATAATGAGTCTGGATGCTGTTGTGCAACAGTCTTTGAAAAGGAATAGGCAAAATCTTGAGGGATGTTTGGAGCTGTTAGTGAAAGTGTGTGCTTGGAGCCAGTTATTCTAATGTGGTTTGTGACTTGGTTAGAAAGAAGGCAATTTTAGCAGAGTTTAGATTGCGTGTGTGCAGGAAGGGAGAACATGAGATACAAACCAGTCTCAGCTGGGGAAGAACGACCTACATGGGCACGGAGTCACTTGGTGTTTGCTTCTCATCTGGTGAATCTGGCCAGGGAGGAAGCACTTGAGGAAGGGAAGCAGAAGTAAGGCTTGGGCATGAGCAGAAAAAGACCCGGCCACACAGCATGATGTTGGATCTGCATCCTGCAGATGTACACAGCTCCCCTGAGCTCTACTTTGGGTGTGTGCAGCCAGGCCAACTTTTAGGTATGGGGGTGTTTAGCTGGGAGGTGTAACTGGGGCAGATGTTTTCTAATGGAGGAGAATCAGAGCTGGATCAGCTCCCTGGCTGGACTTAACAACAGCCTTGTCTCTCTCCAAGCAAGGCAATGGGCGCATTGGGATATTAAGAGGTTGATGTCCGGCATTATTCCAAATTGAATTGTACCCTGCTTTTCAGTGCCAATGCACAAAAAAGCCATCTCTCTAAGGGGAGAGACCATTCACATCTGCAATTCAAGGAAATCACACCTCTATACATCCTGTGAGACCTCAGGGGCATTGTCTTGTGAAAAAACAAAACCTAGGACTAAGTGGTAACAGTATCATCAATGGGACATAGTAAAACACTATGCACTTCACAGATTTAATTCACAATTTAAAGAAAGCAAATGAAGGAAAGCTTCAATGAAATTATAGTTAAAAGCCCTTCTCCCTAAAAAAGGGGATTTTTGTTCAGAATTACAACTGTCTTTTTTTAACATTATGACTGGAAAATTGTTTCATTTTCAAGTGAGGACTGGGGAAAATTCTTTCCACAGAGCCTAATGCACAAACCCAAATAATTGCCTGTTGTTCAGGAATACATTAACAATTCTTTGGAATTACTTGTAAATAACAAAGTACTTGAACACCGTGAATTCTTGTTAGCACAATTGGAGTTGTGAGTCACAAGGCCAGCTTCTGAGCTAGGAAGTCAATGAGTCAACCACAGGCAATATACCATCATGACATAAAGCAGAAACCCCTGAGTTAACTGTGTTAGAATTGTCATTGAAGAGTTCAGAACAGAAAGAATGCCAGCTTTCAGACCTTGTTGTTTAGATTGGTTTGACAGTTCATAATCTCGACCTTCCCTGTAAGCTTTGACTTAGTTTCATTATTGATTTTTTTTCTTATGTTACGTATTCTAATTTTCCGTATTCCAAAATGGAATGCACTGAATTGAAAAAAATAAAGTCAGCATAAAATGTCCGGCATTGTTCTCTGGGTTAATATAATTCAAGAGCAAGAATTATGTCATTGCCTTCCTTTCTCCAAATAGGAGAATGTCATAAACCATGAGATGCATTTTTCGGTAGACTCGGAAGAGTTTACCAGCCTAAACTTTCTTTATTTCCATCTCTTTTTCACTTTTAAATCCTGTCAGATTTTTAATAGGTTATATGTTATGCATCGGTGCCTTGGAAAAGGGAATATGGTCTCTCAGTCATCTCAGTGTTACAGAAACATCTACAGTAAGTGCTTAGTAATGTAACTGTAAATGTTGTGATCTGATTTTTAGGTGATGTTTCTGATTTTTAGTTCTTCTTTTCTCATGTTCAGTAGAAAAAGTCATACCTCTGTACGATTCAAGTAGGAATGTATCTGATTGAATGATGCTGAGTGTTAGAACATCACCAATAGTTTTCTTTGGTAGACGAACAAGTGTTAAAACCAGATGGTGAGTGGCTAAACAATTTTTGACATTTAATGTGTTCACATTAGGAAACACAGCTATGGTGGCTGACAGTTGCTGGAGGAGATGCCAGCTTTCCCATTTCTCTTCTTCTGAAAGAGGAGAGCTATCTGAACTGTTACATATTTCACAGGAAGTTTTCAACAGCAGGCACCTGGAGTTATTCTCCTGAATGAACATATAAGACAGGAAGTTTCAAAGGCTTGTTTAGGATGAGAGGTAGGGAGACTTTTTCCTTCTCTAAACTTGTGCTACGTAAAAACAGGAATTACTTGTTGAGTGTAGTCCATTATATTGAAAAACCCATCCCAGTTAGTAGCCTTATTTCCTGGAAGAATTGATCCTGCAGGCAATTAATTCCATGAAAGCTGATAGACCGTTGAAGTATATGGCACTTTTTAACCATTCGACCTCCTAGTTAGATGTATCCACACAGACACCAGGGGATATTTCCCAAAGTATAATTGTCAGTAATTAGAGCTGTAAGAAGGACATTTGAAATGTGGGTAAACAGGAAGGTGCAAAGAGCCTATACCCTGAGTCAGGGTCAATGCAAGAACTGTACAGCAGAGTGCAGATACCTCAGCTAGCACAGTTCAAGGAACTGCTGTGGGTGGCACCCTGGCAAAACCACTCAAAGCTCTTTTCTGCATTGCAGTGATCATCATGTTCACCTCCTGTGTGAGAGGTATCAGGCTCAAAAATATACAGAAACAAAATGTTTCATGGGCTTTCTCACCTTCATGAGAAGTAAAGCTCAATACCATCCTGTTCTCTCTCATTTTCATTCTAAAAACAGAGTTGAAGCTCTAGCATCCTAAAAATATAGGAAATATGAATATGGTAGGGAAAAAGAATATCTTATTAGATCAACTGATATACTCAGAAAAAAAGTGCTACACACTAGTTTATTCTAACTACTAGTTAGAACTGAGAAGACAAACCATTTTTTCCAGCTGGGTCAATAGTTCTGGTAAAACATACTACCTGCCTAGAATGGCTGCATATGAGGAAGAATAATTAGTTCTCTAATAAAAGGAATAATTATTAGTCATTTTTTGTTATGATATTCACTAGACAAATGCATCTGAATAATCTCTTGCATTATGTTTTAACCACTTAAAGTTCAGTGAAAAATACCCAAAGAGCTCAAGAAGAAAGAGCAGAAAGACAGGTGACAGGTGAAAGCCTAGAGCCCAAGGGACACAGAATGAAAGACTCTTTTCCTTCTCTGAAACTTCAGTAGGGCTTCCTTCACCTGCTTGTTCCTCAGACTGTAAATCAGGGGATTCAAACTGGGGCTGACAAGACTGTAGAAAAGGGAAAGAATTTTCTCCCTCCCAGATGAGTTACCGCTCCCATGCACCATGTACATGAAGATGGCATTTCCATAAAACAAACTCACCATGGTCAGGTGGGAGCCACAGGTGGAGAAGGTTTTGTGCCATCCTGGTGCAGAGCAGATGTGCAGAATGGTGGCCAGGATGTGCAGGTAGGAAATTAGGATTAAGGCTAAAGGGAAGAGGAGGAAGCACACACAAACAGCAAAGATCAGGACTTTATTGGCAGTAGTGTCAGTGCAGGCCAGCTTCAAGACAGCAAGGATTTCACAGAAGAAGTGGTCAACCTCACAGGGGCCACAGAAAGGCAGGTGTAAAGCCAGAGAGGCTTGTAGTGTACCAAATACAAACCCAAAAGCCCAGGAAACTGCAGCAAGGGTGAGACACACCCTCCGGTTCATGATGAGGGCATAGCGGAGGGGATGGCAGACTGCCACATAGCGATCATAAGACATCACAGCCAGCAGCACGCACTCTGTAAGTGCAAAGATTAAATAAAGATGTATCTGTGTCCCACACCCAGCAAAGGAGATGGTTCTGCCTTGTCCAAGGAGGCTCCTCAGCATGAGGGACATTGTTGGAGGCATAGCAGATGTCCATGATGGAGAGCTGGCAGAGGAAGAAGTACATGGGGCTGTGGAGGCAGTAGTCCAGGCAGATAAGCACAAAGACTAGTGCGTTTCCCACCAGAGTGGCAGAGTAGAGGATAGAGAAAAGGCCAAAGAGGCACAGCTTCAGGGCTGGGTTGCTGGAGAACCCCAAGAGGATGAACTCTGTGACAGTCGTTTCATTCTGCATGCTGTGCTGGAGGTGAGGCAGCACAAACTGCGACCACAGAGGTCTGTAAGGGAAGGAGATAGGAAAAGGAAAGAAAATAGTTTTCTTAAGAATGTTGCCTCCTTTACTCTTTACACTGCAGCTTCCTTCTCCTTGCTTTTCCCTCTGACTCCAGTGGAAGGTGCATACTACCCTCACCATGCTGAGCCATCGCTGAATTGCAAACTGATTTGCAAACTTTGCCAAACTCTGAGCAGTTTTGAGCAATCTTGCACAACTTTACTGCCTAGCTTATACTTGATACCTTTCTTTTTCTGTTTTGTTTTGGGGTTTTTTGGTTTTGTTTGTTTGTTTGTTTGTTGTTGTTGTTTTTTGCGGGGGCGGGGGGGCAGGTGTAAAGGGTCTCTGTTGGAGAAAGTAACAAATCTATCATGATGAAGATTGCAGATGTCTATTAAAGTGAAATCAGAACACCTTCAAAGTGGCTATTTTAAATTAAATCCATATTAAAATGAATGCACAGTTCACAGAATAATTTCAGTTTTGCCATTAAATCAGCTCACATTTCTAATTCATTGCTGTGTCCTCTTTACCTTGGTGAAATGCATTCATATGGAATCTTGCAGTTGCTTGATCCATTATTCTATATCTAACTTCACTTCAGATTGCTGAACAAACTGAGAGCTACACTTGGATGTACAGCAGATAATTATTGCTAAAATAATGATGTTTATACACAAGAGTTTCCTTACCTCTGTCATCTGGACAAGTGTGATTTGTTCAGCTGGGTGTTTTTGATTAGGGAAACCTTATTAGAAAGTTCTGTGTACTTTCTCAGACAACAGGTGAAACAAAGAGCTGTTCCATTCTGTTCAGCTCCCTACATTCATTTGTTTTTAAAGCCAAAGTTTTCTGTGTAGTGTGTCTGAAGGGACACTGTTTTGACTGCCAACAGGCAGTACAAAAATTAAACTCAGGTAAAAATCCGCAGAGTTCCTTACCTAAACTCTTGGGATCCTTCCAGAAGGTAAACACCATTTTATTCTGAAATGGACATGGTGTTGTACTTACACGGCATTGTACTCGCACAGCATTGTACTCATTGATCCTTCATTCATATGGGTTTCCTTTCCATTAAATACAATCTCCTTCACCACTTTCCCCATTATGTCTTTGCTGCCTCCCATAATTTCTCTGCTTAAAAGAGCATACGGAGATACTGGTACAGGATAAATCCTAAGAGTTGCTAAATCCAGTGTCTTAATGCAGTACAACACTGCTGCAGCTCCATGTCCTCATGTTCAGACAAGTAGTAAGGCTCAGCGTGTGTTTTCCAAGTCTCACACATACACATGCATTCATATATACATTTGCCCTTTTACATAGATCTACACTGATTGAAGACAGAGCCCTCACATAAATACAAACAGCACAAACAGCCTTGATCCTGTTCCCTGTCAGGCTAATCAGGATGAAAGACACTGTGGAAAGTATACACATATGTACACACAGAAGCCATACAGGTCCCATCAGTAGCTGACCTTAGACAGCCTATCCAGTGCTTGGCCCTAGGATCCCATGGTCTCACAGCTGCCTCAGGTGCAAAACCAGGCACTCACAAACAGGTCTCTTCAGTAACTGTTCCAGACCTACATTTTACCAGATCCCCTGGTCTCTCCCACAGCTGGCTTGGGCCTCCCATTCCCTCCAGTAGCTGATTCTGAGACACTGCTTTCTTTAGTATCTGGACCAGATCTACGACCACTCCAGTCCCTGTGTCTCAAGTCCTTTATTCTACTTGCTGACTAGTCCAGCTTGATGCTCACTAGCAGTTGTACACACTGACACACACACCCTCACAACACTCACATACTGGAGTCTCCATATCTGCTGGTGTCCCTGGTCCATGGTCCCCTATAGCCCAGGGTCCCTTTCCAGCTGCTGGCACTTAGACCTTATACACAAAGTAGAGACATTCTCACTCAGGAAAACAGAAATGGAGTTTAATAAGAAGACAAGACAGACTGTGGTGTTATCATGGGCAAATCAGTATAAAAAACAACCTATAGTGTATCTGAATTCTGAGTTTTATTTGACAACCAGCAAGATTAGCCCCTATTGGATTATTACTCTCTCTCTCACACACATGCACTCACACACTCACTTATGTGAGCTGATGAGGTTCAGCACATGCACAGTGCTACAACCCAGAGACCGCAACTTCCCTTCCCAGCAGGGAGGTTACTCCAGATCTGGGAAGGTCAGACAGAAAGTCCTGTTAGTTCATGCTGTGCAGCTGCTACCAGTTTTGGAGGTTGCTGATCAAGGTTCCTGGGCATCCCCTGCCATTTGTCTCCATGCAGCTCTCCGATTTCCAAGATCTTCTCCCACTTCCAGAATATTTCCTCCAGCCAGGATCTTCACCTTTTTCTTTCTGGGTCTCCTTCTTCTTTTCAAGTTCCCTTCTTCTTTTCGGGAGTCCTCCTTTTTTTGGCATCATCTCTTCTTTCTGGAACTCCATGTCCCCAGTTTTCCAAGTCTAAATTGTCTATGTGAGGAGTACAATGCCTGATCAGCCTCTTAAGTAATGGTTCTGTCTCCTATCTCTTTATTAGTTGTAGGATACAGCACATGCCACCTTTGCTTATTCCCAGTGTTATCAAAATTTACAACCCCATACTGGTTGCAGTTAGCAAGCAGCAGGCTTCTACTTGATGTTTCAGAGTTCAGCTTCAGATATACTCACACACAGATCTTGCCATACACATGCATGTACAACACAGTCATGTGTTGCCTAACATTCACAGTTTAAGCTATATTTTTGTCTACGATGGGTGTTCAGATGCAGGGCATGGCCAAAGAAGTGTATTCCTCCCCCTTTTAGTCTGTGAGGTGAGCAGAGAAGAGTCAATACTCGTCTGGTGGGTCTCATACCTAGACAATCTGGTCTATCCCTCTCCTGTGACAGCCCTGGGAAAAGCCACATCAGGCTGCTCCGCTGCCTCTGCTTGCTTTGGGAGTGCTTATTTTCTCTTGAAAGTCTTCTGATATTCATACTTCTCCTAAAGTCTGAGCTTATGTCATGACTGGATTTCCTAACAATCTTAGCTGTATTAAAATTTCTTGAGCTCATGGCTGGACAGGAAATCTTGCAAATATGATGCTAATCTTCTGAAAGGCTGTGAAGTCTTACATGTTTACTGAAAAACACATCTCATGAGTTTAAGACAATCTTCTATTTAGG
>NW_010175827.1:57862-65070 GCF_000695765.1 Mesitornis unicolor
AAAGGCAGTGATATAGGGCATTGGAAATAATGACTGGAGCCTGATCCTGCACCCACCCAGTTCAAGAACTTCTTCTGCACTACTGTCCATTCGAGTACAGTGATATTGCAAAATATTTCCTAACAGAAAGCAAGGCCTAAAAGCACAGCAGAAGTTCCAGGACTGTAACACTGTGGTCTGGTGCTTGGTCCATGTCCTGGTTTTGGCTGGAATCAAGTTAATTTTCTTCCTAGTAGGTGGCATAGTGCTGTGTTTTGAATTTAGGATGAGAATAATGTTCATAACTCACTGATGTTTTAGCCGTTTCTAAACAGTGTTTATACTAAGTCAAGGAGTTTTCAGCTTCTCATACAGCCCTGCCAGTGGGGCTAGGAGAGAATAAGAAGCTGGGAGGGGACACAGCAAGGACAGCAAACCCAAATGAGCCAAAGGGATACCCCATACCATATAATGTCATGTCAGTGTATAAGCTGGGGGGACATTTGGTCGACACCAGCTACTTGGAAACTGACTGGGCATCAGTTGATAAGTGGTGGGCAATTGTATACTGCATCACTTGTTTTGTATATTCTAATTATTTAATTACCATTACCATTGTCATAATTGTTATTACTTACTTCCTTTTCTGTTCTATTAAACTGGCTTCATCTCAACCCACGAGTTTTCATTTTTTCAATTCTCTCCCTCATCCCATCTGGGATGGGTAGAGGAATGAGCAAGAGGCTGTATGGTGTTCAGCTGCCTGCAGGGTTAAACCACAACAGTCAGTCTTCTGGATTCAACACATGCTGTCATTCACAGGTGTGCCAATGCACATCGAGTGATTGACCTCATATCATGAAAACTCAGCTGGTGGCAGCAGAGGTTACTGAATCTCGTCATGCTATTCCATACAAATCACATTTTTTACTGCAATTTTGTGTGTTGTGAAAGGCATGCTACTAAGTCCTAAACCTGTTGTTGTTCCTGCGCACACTACATGTGTTGAACATAACATCTGATCCATCTGTACTTTTCCTCATGGGAGTAATTTTAACTCCTTGCACACCTGGCTGCAGGTCTGGAGCCCAAGTCCTGCTTCCACTAAGCTCATGGGAAAGATTTGTTTTCACTTTCAGCTTCTTAGAAGTCCTTGATCCACTTATTGTTCTGCTTGGGACACTATAGGAGACTTATTTTATCTATTGTCTTTTGCCATTCCCCATTTCACAGAATCACAGAATGTTAGGAGTTGGAAGGGACCTAGAAAGATCATTCAGTCCAACCCCAGATCATCTAGTCCAACCCCATTTGTCATTTCACTTTCTTAGTTCAGAACAAACTTCTCAGTTGTCTCTCAGTGCCTGCACACTTTGTGCCACTGAAGCCCTTGGAATACTCCCCAGCTGCAGAAGTTCTGAAGTAATGCATATCCTTATATTCCTTGCACTTGAATTATATTAACCTACAGAACAATGCTGGACATTTTATGCTGATTTTTTTTCATTTCATTGCATTCCATTTTGGAATAAAGAAAAATTAGAAAATGAAAAATAAGGAAAAATGGAGTTTGCTAAATATTTAGCCAAGAAATTACTAATGAAACTAGGTCTAAGCTTACAGAGAAGGTCAAGATTATGAACTGTCAAACCAATCTAAACAACAAGGTCTGAAAGATGGCATTTTTTTCTGTTCTGAACTCTACAGTGACAATTCTGACAGAGCTTACTCATGAGTTTCTGTCTTACGTCTGTCTTACATATTGCCTGTGGTTGACTCATTGATTTCCTAGCTCAGAAGCTGGCCTTGTGACTTACAACTCCAATTGTGCTAACAAGAATTCACAGTGTTCAAGTACTTTGTTATTTACAAATAATTCCAAAGAATTGTTAATGTATTCTTGAACAATATGCATTTATTTGGGTTTGTGCATTAGGCTCTGTGGAGGGAATTTTCCCCAGTCCTCACTTGAAAATGAAACAATTTTCTAGTCATAATGTTAAAAAAAGACACTTTCGGTCATTTTGAACAGAACTTCCCATTTTTTAAGAAGAGGGGTTTTTAATTATAAATTCATTGCAGCTTTCCTTCATTTGTTTTCTTTAAATTATGGATTAAATCTGTGAAGTGCATAGTATTTTACTATGTCCCATTGATGATACTGTTACCACTTAGTCCTAGGTTTTGATTTTTCACAAGACAATGCCCCTGAGGTCTCACAGGATGTATAGAGGTGTGATATCCTTGAACTGCCGATGTGAATGGTCTCTCCCCTTAGATAGATGGCTTTTTTTGTACATTGGCACTGAAAAAGCAGGGTACAATTCAATTTGGAATAATGCCGGACATCAACCTCTTAATCTCATGTTAATACAAAACTGGAGGAATTGCATTACTAAAAGCTGACCTGCAGCCAGCACTCGCTGCAGTTATGTTGCTTACTGTTTTGAGCTGGTAAGGGAGCTGAAAAGACCACGGATGTCTATTGAAGAGTAAAGGATGGTACCTGCAACATTTAGATAGTTGCATCGGTAAGAGAGTTTCACTGCATTCATCATCCTCTCTTATCCCCATGTTGGCTTTCAGCCTATGTCAGTAGGTTACAGTCAATAAGCCTGAAGCACAGCCAGAGAAAAGGACAACAGTGACTGTGACTTGCTCTTTCCATTGCAACTTGTGCCCATTGCCTTGGTGGGAGATAGACAAAGCTGTTGTTAAGTCCAGCCAGGGAGCTGGTCCAGCTCTGATTCTCCTCCTTTGGAAAACATCTGCCCCAGTTACACCTCCCAGCTAAACACCCCCATACCTAAAAGTTGGCCTGGCTGCACACACCCAAAGTAGAGCTCAGGGGAGCTGTGTACATCTGCAGGATGCAGATCCAACATCATGCTGTGTGGCCGGGTCTTTTTCTGCTCATGCCCAAGCCTTACTTCTGCTTCCCTTCCTCAAGTGCTTCCTCCCTGGCCAGATTCACCAGATGAGAAGCAAACACCAAGTGACTCCGTGCCCATGTAGGTCGTTCTTCCCCAGCTGAGACTGGTTTGTATCTCATGTTCTCCCTTCCTGCACACACGCAATCTAAACTCTGCTAAAATTGCCTTCTTTCTAACCAAGTCACAAACCACATTAGAATAACTGGCTCCAAGCACACACTTTCACTAACAGCTCCAAACATCCCTCAAGATTTTGCCTATTCCTTTTCAAAGACTGTTGCACAACAGCATCCAGACTCATTATGACAGTGACAGGGATCACTACAAGGAAGTTTATCTTTAACCACGTTTTGGTTTTGGAATTATCTGTGAGCTTAGCCATTGCTGAGCTTAAGTCTTTGACAATTTGTGTCCTTTTGAACAGAAAATGTGCTTCACCCTGCTGTTATGTTCCCTGGACTCACTATGGCTGACCCAATCCAACATCTGCCAGGCCCTCAAGGACATCTAATCAAGTAAATTGTAGCTAATTTGTGATATGCTACACAATCAGGTGTTTTTTCTTCATCTCCACCACCCTGCAGTCAATTGTGGTTTTCTCACCAGCAATCTCTGTTTTGGTTTTTGGGACAACCTCTTGGATTTCGTGTTTGTGCTCCGGGGTTTGGGGAGGGATTTCACATTGGGTATCCAACAGGAATCACTTCATTCTGGAGACAGCAAGGGAAGCACAGCTGAAGAGCACAACAGGGAAAGGAGGAGCAGGAGAAAATGGCTTTTCCAGGAAACAGCCATAGCTGGAGAAGCATATGGAAGTTTGCAGGTGAAATGGTTGGTAAGGGAAGTGAACGGGAGCTAAGCAAAGAGTGAAATCCCAGCTTTTATCTGACAGTGATGGGGCAACAAGAGGTGCAGCAGCAGCGATGGCTGAGCCTGAGCTCTGGTGAAGGCAAAACACTTCCAGAGCCTGAACCAAGTACATGGGTAACTCTTCTCTACTCAGTACTTTGGGTAATGGAGGCAGTGGGTTGGGGCGCTGCGTGCCGAAAGGGCACAGGGGTTGGTCAGATGGTGCTGGGAGAGGAGCCCCAGAAGTCCTCATTAATGATATGATAACAAATTTCAGTGATAACAAGTCTGATGGGGCTTCTGGAGGTAGCACGGGTGACTCCCCAGTGTCACTGTTGTGCTGCAACACAGGCCACAGTGGAGGTTGTTAAAAGTTAAGAATTTTTCTTTTGCAAAGCATTTCCACATGTGCTGGTGATGATGTTACGGGATGGCTCTGCAGGGCCTCTGGACAATACTTGATGAAGTCCCTGGGGCTGTCATCAAAGTCAGCACAGCATCACACATTTCCTCCACCAAGACCAGGATGGATTATGACCTATGCTTCACTGCCTGCTTTGGCCATGGACACCCAGCACCACCCAGTCTGCAGCTCTGCCCTTCTGCCAAAGCAGAAGGTGGCTCCAGGCTTTACCCATGACTACCACCTGCACACCTACCCAGAGAGTCTCCTCAAGATCCTACCACACATGCATGGGGGAACACACCCCATCACTTGCCTTGTCCACTGTCATGACCACAATAAACATAACCTTGCTTCTGTTTGCAGACACACACAGAAATGCTTCTACACATCTATTTCAATGGCAGCTTGTTGGGGATAAAAGCTCAGCTTGTGATGGTGTTATACTGAATCCAAAAATATGTGACAGCCGTTGAGATTACTAAACTGCGATCAGGATCAAGAAACAAGTGTCATCCTTTTGGAAAGACCAAAACTCCCCCATTCCATTTTTTTATGCATGACAAGCATAACACATTGGGTTTTTCCTGGTGACTACCTCCAGCTCTTCCTCTGTCTTGCCCCAAAAATACAGGGCTTTGTCCTCTTCCACTTTCCCAAGTTGCACCTGATAATACTTTCTATAGCGTCATGAGCCCCTTCTTTTCAAAACATTGACTCACCAGCCACATGGCACTGCTGACCCCTTTCCCTCTCTGCACTGATTTCCCTTCTTCCTTTGCCTCCGTTTTCTTTCTCTTCATGTTCCTTGAAGGCTCTGAAAATGCCTGATGCCATACACAGCAGATCTAAGCATGTCCCCCTTCTGAGTCCCTCTGCTCTGACAAGGCTTGTCAGTCCCCACATCCCCATTCACTCCTCAGTCCCACTGTTAAGGTTTCTGCCACAGTGCCCCATAGAGTGGAAACAACCCCATTCATTTGGAGTTGCCTGCTTCCTCCCACCACCTCAACGCTTGAGAAAGAGTGCTGTTCTTACGTCATGCGAAACAAGGATAAACTTGTAGAGAGGACAGGAAGCCACTGAGCCAACATGGCCATTATAGAATCACAGAATCACAGAATGGTTTGGGTTGGAAGAGTCCTTAAAGATCATCCAGTCCAACCCCCTGCCATGGGCAGGGACACCTCCCACCAGACCAGACTGCTCAAAGCCCTGTCCAAGCTGGCCTTGAACACTTCCAGGGAGGGGGCATCCACAGCTTCCCTGACAAACCTGTGCCAGTGTCTCGCTGCCCTCACAGTAAAGAATGTCTTCCTAATATCTAGTCTAAATCTACCCTCTTCCAGTTTAAAACCATTACCCCTCGTCCTATCATTACCTGCCATTGTAAACAGACCCTTCCCAGCTTTCCTGTAGGACTCCTTCAGACACTGGAAGGCCAAAAGGTTGTAAGGAGCAATAAGGTCTGGACTTTGAAAGTTTCAGAGTTAGCATCTGTTCTCCCCTCTTCCACTTCAGCCTTGCCTTGTAGCTAGAAAAAATTCCTTGTGATTAAACAAATGCAGAATATGGTTCCTTTTATAGACAGAAATTCTAGTGCAGTTATTTAACACACCTCAGCATGGGTCAAACTTAAGGAGATGCTTTCCTGTATCTCTTTCTCATGCCAGGTTATCTTGTGCCTCACACCTTAACACCAGAAAAGGAGAGAACAAAAACACTGTGAGAAGTTATCTGTAGCTTATTTTCAGATTTCCACTTGTGAGGTGTTTGGGTTTTTTTTTAACATTTGATTGCCTTAAGATATTGAAAGTATTTTAAATCTCCAAGTATTGTAGTGGTGGTCTTCACAGCGTGGGTCAGAAGTAGCAGCAGGCAGCTTTCCATCTGAGGAATATCTGGGGAGGGAGAGGAGGTGTCAGCTCCTGCTTCCACATGGGCTGAGACACAGCAAGCGGGTAAAGCAGAGCTGTTCAGGCACATTTGGAGGCCATCTCCTGTCTCACAGATAGGCATCCTGTGTGACTGATGTGCAGCACAGCCAGGTAGGCATTTGACTATTGCTGTTTCCCCTAGGTTGGAATATAAGGCACTGCCTCCTCAAAATGATTAAGTTGTGTGATTAAAGGCTCATCCCCACAAACACAAAGGAACAGAATTAAGGACAGGCGGGGAAACCCCAACAACGTGGGCAGAGCCACTGAAGCACCCTGACCCTGCTCCTCCCAGGGCTGCCACAGGGCAGTGACCAGCCCCATCGCGGGGAAGTGAGACCCACCAGGTGAGTCAATGGGAGAAACTCACTTACAGACTGCCTAGGGGTGTGGAACTCATTATGAGATCATGGGAAGAGCATTTTGAGGTTGTGTGGGACATTTTACAGGTTACTTAGGGGGAGGTGGAAAGGGAGGGATCAACGTGCTTTAGGGAGGAACAGCAGTGGGAAAAAAAGAGGGAAAATAGGATAAAAAAGGCTGGTCACTTGTAAACAGGTCGCTGGTCAGCACGCTTATCTGGCCATGTCTTGGGCCAGGTCACTGCAGTGTCTTCCGTCTTCTTATTAAATGCTTGTTTCTGACTGTTTTCCTGGGTGAGGAACTCTCTATGCTGTATGCACCTGTGTGTATAGAAGTCTGAGTGCCAGCCACTGGTGGGTCAAAAGGGGCCATGAATATGAGGTGCCAGCAACCAGGGAAGCTGGAGAATGTGCCTATTGTGTGCTTGTGGGTGTGTAGTCTCTAACAAATATTGAGCTGGGCAAGCTATCAAGTATGGTAAGAGATTTGACAGACAGGTATTGGAGTGTCTTTAAGTCTAGACTGGGTATTGGAGAGGTCAGAGTCTCTGAGACTCAGATACTGGAGGAACCAAGAGGTCCAGACCATCTACTGGAGTGACTGGTCAGCTAATGGGAAGACCAGTAGGTCTGGACCAGCTAATGGAGAGACCTGCTGTTTGTGTGTGTGTGAAACCAGGAAACCAGGCAATCTGGGACTTAAACCCTCTACGACCCACAGAAGCAGAAGAGAAAGAGAGTAAGG
>NW_010175827.1:65101-77174 GCF_000695765.1 Mesitornis unicolor
CTTATGGGTTGGAAAAGAAACTAAAACAGGTTTGATGAAACTATAACAATAAAATGAAAAGATAGTAATGCAAACAGGAAAATAATGAAACCCAATATCAAATCCCACTCCTCCAATGATGATTATATCACCAGAGGCTCTGTGGAGCAGGGCACTGGAGAAGTCCCAGACCAGACTTAGTAGCTGATGAGAGCTGGATTCAGGAATGCACAGTTTGGGACTGAAGGCAGATGAACTGACAGAGTCCTGCTCAGACACCAGCCATGACATAAGAGAGCTTGACCCTCTTGATCCCTCAGCTTTACACTGAGTATGACATATATGCGATGGAATAGCTTGTTGATCAGTTTTGGGCCATCTCTCCTGTCTGCTCTTAGCCACAGGTACAACACCTCTCTTATGACACCTCAATACTGCACCCATGAAGTGGCAATGGCCTTGGTCTCCAAGTGGTCTTGGTCTCTATATGAGGAAATACAAGCAAGGGTTATATTTCCATTCCATTCTAGTAGTAACTATAAACATGAAGTACTATCACTTGTAGAAGAAAACACTGTCTGGAAAAACATGCCCTTAGTTTTGGAAAGTACAGTCATTTAGAAGAGAATTTAACTGAAAAGTTAAGTTATTCTCTAAATAGCGAATTAGTTCTGCTCGAATCAAACTGGGACACACCAAAATGCAGCCAAGGACCCCGAGCAAACCCTCCGCAGGCTTCTCCCTGCCAGGGCAGTGCTGGGTGTTGCTGCCTAAACAAAACTCTCGACTGACAGGGTGCTCTCTCCCACTGTGCGAGATGCAATTGCTGTCTCTTGACATACCTCTTCACACTTTGATGCCTAAAAGCCTGTGAGGCATGCCCCAGACACAGCACGGCATAGCAAGTGCTTTTATTTTACCCTTCGACCATGGCGCTGGTTTGGCAACAGCCTTGCACGTGGGACACCCCCTCCCTTGCCTTGCCAGTATGAGGCAAGAGTTTTTGCTTCCTTTGCACTTGAAGGTGACACTCCTATGTGCAATCCTTCATACGGCTGATGGTTTCATAGTCCTCTTCTTCAGAGGTGAAGCAACTGACTTCTTTCTTTGGTGTGCCCCTGCCTTGCAGATGGTGATGTCTGACAGGAGTTTCTTAAGTTCAGAGCATCTTTTGACAGACTGGAGAATATGCAGTGGAGGAATATGCTGCTCTGAAATTTCCTTGTCTGTGTCTCATATGTCAAGTACCAGAGCACAGGAACCACACAGAGGCTCCAGCCCAATACATGCTGTCTGTTACCCTTTGCACTGGTGCCTGTCTTTGTGACTCACAGAGAAGGCCAGGCCAGCCCTGGAGAAGCAGCTAATTTTGGTCTTCACTTCTTTATCTTCCAAACTGTCTGCAAAAGGTGGTTTTATGTCCTGTTTCCTTCTCAGGCATTTTGCAAGACAGTACTCTGTAATCACACTTTCTTTAACTTGTATTGGTGTTTCTTTGGTTTGGTTTGGTTTGGTTTTTTCTTTGTCTTTCCAGACTTAATTTTCTGCTGTGACTGATTTGCTTAAATCTCTTTCTCTTTTGAAGGTAGCTCAGTTCTCTCTACCTGGTATTCTTACCTACTTGTGAATTGCTTTCTTCACTTACTTTCTTTCTCAGCCTCGTAAAATAGTTGCAAGCAACTCTTGGCCACTGGAGACTTCTTTTGTGGTCGAGTCTGTCTTTAAATAAGATTATAAATGTCCCTTTTGACTGGGTGGATAGGAACCAATGCAAAGCTATAGCCCTTGTTACTCAAGCACAGGAGGCAGCTCATCATTGGCATTGACACACCTTCTGTTGTGTACTTCCTTCCTTTACATGGTACAAGGAAGTAAAATTCTCTTATAGGTTTACTAAGAATGTTACCTAGTAACCCACACTATTCTTGCATAATCCAATTTTTAATTTAAAGAGTGACGAAGAATAAAGCAAGAGACACAAATTCAATGAGTGGCTGTTAAGTGGCCTTTTGTGGGAATTTGTATGAGTGGATCCCACAGGTACTGGTTGCAGAAAAAGCTGCCAGAAAACAGAAAGACAAGGACAAGGAGAGTATATGCTGAGAGGTACTATGCAAAATTTCCCAACGACTGACAAACTCTGGAGCCCAGGAGGTCTGCTGGAGCTACAAGACCTGATCAGGCCAGAATACCAACAGCCTGCCAAATCTATAGCACCAGCACACACCAGCACCTACCACACACAGAGTAACCCTGCCCACTGCAGAGCAGTGGCTGCAGTTTCCAACAAAGGCTACAGGCTTGGGCATACATCTGATGAAACTCAGCCCCCTCGAGGAACTTTTTGAACACCTGCCTAGAAGCCACCAGTGCATCAATACACCCTTTTGGTACCGAGTGTCCTGCTGTGCTTGGCGTCACTGCTGCTGCTCTTCTGTCTGGATAACTATGAACTGAGTGTGAACTCTATGAGAGGAGGCAAGAGAATGTGTTTTGTGGATAGCCATATGCTTTTAGTAATAGCATCTTGGCTCTACCGATAATAACTGTTAATAGATTAAAGGTGTTCTAAATAATGTTGGCTGTGATCTTTGTCTTCCCCAATTTTATTTTTATTTTAATTAGAAAAAAGTAGTTTACTGCAGAAAAAATAATTTCCCAAAGATGAGCTGTTATGGGCTGCATAAAACTTAATATTCCTCTGAAAAGTATAACATCCTGAATCAATTTTTTGACTTGAATGACTCAACACTCAGATAACCAGAAATTTTTCCTGTTCTGCTTCTCTGAAACATGCAACAAATACCACTTCTGTAGTTATTTTGTTCTTTGAACCGTGTAGCACAGAAGAAGTTTCTAACAAAATATGACACATTGTAAATACTTGTACACTAGAAGGTGTCATAACTTGTTTGGAGAAACAAGAAGTCTGGAGAGAGTCAAAGGCAAGTAGAATTCCAGACTAAGAAGAAACAAAATAAGAAAGAAAAAAATAAGGAGGGGGGAAGAGAAAAAGGATAAATAAACAGACCAGCATTATCTAATAAAGAAGATGTACAAGAGAAAATATCAACAAGTAATTAATCAACAGGTCAATCATCAGAGCTGAAAGCCCTGAAACTTTCCAACCATTGTGACCCATCATTTGACAGCTAGTGTTGGTTTCTCAGACTTGGGCATCATTAAAGCTGTGGCTTCAAGCTTTTAATTGGCAACAGAGTTACTTTAAGTTGCACCAGGGTCGGATGCTAGCTGAACTGTCAGCTTGATCCAAAAGGCAGCAGGAAGCATTCCTCACTGTTCAGCAGTGTTCAGAAATACAGGGTGAGCCTTAGCAGAAAGGACTGAAACTCTTTCTTGCAGTCATTGGTTCTTCTCCATGCAACAGAAGAAACCAGTAACAGTGGTGGCTCTGCTTAGTAAACTGCTCATGTCACATTGTGGTGCCTTTATGGGAAGAGGGAAGCAGAAGAGCTGAGGGCGTCCTCTTCTGCTCCTCCAGCTGCTGTCACTGCTTTTGTAGATGATGTCAGATTCCACAGATCTAAACTCCCCTCTGATGTTTAGACCCTCTTTATCTATAAGAGGCCAATAATTTTCCTTTCCAGGTGGCATTCTGCCAAACTCCATGAGGAAGGATTTTAAGTCTTTCTCCTCTAAGAGAGACCTCACATTCCCATCATTAGCACAGCCTTTTTCTGCCATCTAGTTTTGGTTTGGTTTTTTTTGACCAGAGACACTTTAACCATAAGGGGATTCCAGATGAAGCAATGTCTGAGCACCAACTTGTCTCCCTTTCCATTAGGAACACATTTCCCAAAGTTTATCATGCTCACAGGATGCAAATGGTCCATATACATCCTGTGACCAGCTATCACAGTCATTTCCAGCAGATGAACTTACTGTTGCAAGCAGTCGTTTTAGCTATCAGTCTTCCAAGCTCATGGCCTTCTATTTTGTCTACTGAATTTTTCTGTTCTGTTGAGTTTTAGGAGAAGTACTTACGCACAGCCAATTAGTTGTTCTTCACTTTAGCTTGCTGGCCTGAGTATATTCCAGCAGGTCTGATACATTTATTTCACTTCCCTAGCTCTTCTGAAGACACAAGTTGTCTTAGCTGTGGTATAGTACATACCTATATGAGCAACTGTGAGATTTAGGGATGCGTCTAATTCTGCTGTAGGGTTTTTGTGTTTGAGGATTCTTTTGATTCCCGTTTGCTTGTTTTTACTTTTATAAGAGTGCGTTTATGGTTTAGTCTAAAAGAAGCATCTTATAACTGAATGGATCCTTCCCATGATATCTGACTTTGCATGGATTTTTAAGAGTACAACAGCAACTTATGAGCCTATTTTTCCAAAAGAGAAGATGAAAGTGTAAGATCAGCTTACATGGAGCTGATTTATAATGGACACTGCCATCTGAAAGCTATTACCAAATTTCACTTATCCTGTAAGAAATTTTTGTTCTAATTTACTGTTCTGAAATATTCATAAACTAGGTTATAATCCTTTACTCTTGGGCAGACATTCTTCAGCGCTGTCCTACAATAACCTTACTTGTCTTTAACTATCAAGGATAAACAATCCAAGGTCATGTAGCCTCCTGAAGGAAGACAGATAGTTCTTCACCTATTCCAAACAGATCATAACCTTCTTAAAATTTGGTGATTAGAACAATCAGGTGTCACTGCTGCTTTATGTACCAGCACTTAACTTTCACTATCTTTGCTCTAGATACTTCCTTTGATGTAACTGACATGTGATTTTCACAGCCACAGTATATTAGTATATTCCTAGTCTCATACTCACAGGAAATATTGTTATACTCAGGTCCATCTGTTTTTCAGTCCTTTCTGATTCAGAAAGTTCTGGCTACCAATTCCCATATACATGGCTTTGCCATTTTTGTTGTTGAATTTCACACCATTTTGAATTTTCTGTTCATTACGAATTTCAGGAGAATGAACTGTAGCCATATTTACTCACAACAAATTAGAAACAGTCTGTATTTTAGATTCAGTCAAGAAATCTTTCTCCTATTTACCTTCAACACTGCCAACTAGTGAATGATGTTTGTAGCCTTCCAGATCCTCACAACACATTTTGAGATGCAGCACAACAAATTATGTATCAACTAAATAAACAGCAAGATGTTCTTCCTGCAAGTCCAGAAATTTGTTGGAGTCAGCCATCTAGATCAAACAAACATTGAAATTCTCACATTTATACCATTTTTTAATACTTTAAACAGTCAGAAGTTTCCTCACTCTGTATAAGGGTCAGTTAAGAAACAGAGAAGAGACAACATTTCTCAGCTGACAAGTAGTCATACTGCAATAGAATGACTATGGAGGTTTTCTGTTAGAGCTTTTTCTTACTTTCTTCATTTTAGATCTTACATATGGTTTCTCTGGAGTGATAGTCAAATATTACACTATAATGTGTAATAAATCATGTAGAGCAGAAATTCCAAACGCTCCAGAATTATTTTGGTACACAGAGATGATGGATCATTTTAGGTTTTTACAAATAAACATATTTTACCAATGACACTTCCCTAAATAAACATGCTTGTGGGGAAAAAAAAATAATAAAACAAAAACAGGACAGGGTGGTTTACAGTAGAATTTGGATTCTGGAAACCTTGGTTGTTTCTTTGATGTTTTGTATTAAAAGTTTTGAGGTATTTTTTTAATGTTCTACCTACACAGCTGATTCAGTATTTTAATGATAGATTTTTTTTGTTAATTTAGACTAGTCATTTTGATTTTAGCATTGATATAAAGAACAATGTTCTGCTAATTTGCTCAGTAAAGTGAAAAATGAAAGCCTAAATCTCAGTTATGCAGGTACAGAAGTACAAAGGATGATTAGTTTATATTCCTGTTCATTTTTTGAATGCTTTAAACTACTAACAGGGAGTAGAATAGTGAACGTAAGCCTCATGCTAATCACTCAGGTGGTAATGTGCGTGTGTAATCTATTTCTGTTCCATTCATAATTTTTTGTTAAATTGCAAAACTTGTACTGGAAACTCCAGACATCCTGCTTTCATCATGCACACTTAAAGTTTCACATCAGTGGAAGTATTAAAAAACATCATGAAGAGGCCCATAAAACTCCTCTGATAATCTATTCTGTTTTCATTAAGGAGTGTGTCTGTCTGCCTTTCTACTCCAGGTATAATCACTGATATTTTGGCATCAACTGAATATTATGCTCTTGCTCTGGAAGATCTTGTATCATGGTTTCAGTTATGCCATTTACAAAATCTGTTATATGTTACAAAATTTACCCTAGAGAATTCTTTGGATAACAGCAATAGATCAGCAAGGCACTGCTGATAATTGATCTTCTCCAAAGAAATGCAGTGACCCATAGACTCACAGGAGACACACAGCAGTAGAGCTGGTGGCCAGTTTCTCACACAATGAAACACATGCTCCCTTCTTGGCTAGCGAGGTCTCCCTGTCATTTCTTTTCCTCTAGAGGATTGTTCACCTCAGAGAAAGGTAGTTTCTACAGCTGTTTCCATCTCTGCAAAGGAGATATAGGAAATACATTTTCTGGAAGACACACTTTACTGTGCAGTCTTAAACTCAGTTAATGTATGCTTTTCCTCATACTGTGGATCTGGAGAAGAAATGAAGAATAAAGAAAACTATTTCAGAATAATTTATTTAATCAATTTATTAAATTCTTCAATTCAGGCTTGTGTTTCAAGCCTGAGCCTGATGTAATCAGACATTAAAAGTTGTCTTTCCAAAAGAAGAAGAGTTCTAATGAAAAGAGAATTGTTCTACAAATGTTGCTGCATTTTCTTCAATAATGGTAGAAAGAAATATATGCCAGTCAGGGAGGGTAGGAGTGAGGTAAAGAGGAAGAAAAAAAAGCAACGCGTGAAAGAGGAACATTTTCTTGCCAGTACTGTGATTGAGGAAGCTAAGATGCATCTGGAAGTCTTTGCTCTTCATTTGTGTCTGCTAACATAAGGAAACTCCGCAAAGGGGTAGATTTTCTTCCTAGCTTGAATTTACTAGCTGCAAATCCTAGATCTTTTTCTACCTTTTTGTTCTGAAGCTTTCTTTTTTACCAGCTATGACAGAAGAAGTAACATATGCCAATCTGAAATTTGAAAATAACTATGAGCTGGATAATATCACACAGCCTGCAGATACTAAGGAAAAAGGTGTAGTATCTACAAAGCTTTTATGATTTATTCTTGCTAAACTAGATGGGATGGGAAATACTTTTAACTATATGCTCAAGGGGCTTTTGTTAGCTTTGTAAATCGGAAGAGATATACTGGTTATAAATGTGCCCTGGTTTTTGTGGTTGTCATTTCTGCCTGAACATTTTAGAGTTTGGAAGGTACATCTGAAAGAGCGAACTTAATATTTCACAGAAAAGCATATTGCTGAGAATTATATGGAGCTCCACAAATAGTCCTAATTGTCTAAACCTCAAAAGAGTTAACGTGAACTATTTTTGAAAGTGAATTAGTTCTATTTAATTTCTCCATTTGTTTGCATTCAAGCTTAGAACTGAGTTAGCTTTAAATGACTCTATTTGACTTCTGAAATTCTAGCCTGAATTAACCCACTTATCTTTCAAATGGCTGTATTTGTTAAGGGGCTGAATGCGTTTTAAATACTACGTTTTAAATACTAATTTAAAATTATATTTGCTTAGTTTGTGTTAAATTTCTTAAGAATAACAATTCTGTGTCAGAGAGCAGTGGTTTCAAATGCTATTATGTTTTTTGATCATACGTTATGCTTTTTGAACATACATTTTTTGAACATTGTTATTTCAAATTATGGTTTTGAGTATTGCCAACGTATAACTCATGGCCTAAAAAAACAAACCAAAACAAAGCAAAACCCCCCCCACACACACAAAAAAAACCCAGTTAAAAAATGAACTGTCTTTGTGTTAATTTTGGGCTTCTTCTCCTTTAAAGTTCAATGACAATAATATCCTCATATGACTCCAGATGTCCTGCTTCTATGTCCCAGGGTAGCCCATGCATATTTCATGATGAGAAAGCACCATTCTAAGCCTGCATGGCACAGTCCATGCATTATTTCACAAATAGTGAATTGAAACAACCACAATGAATAAATATATCCACTCTTTGACCACGGGAGTACTGTACAGGAAGGAGGACCCAGTCCAAGGTCCCTTCAGCTGTGTTAGATGTAGCAGAAGCAGTGTGAGGTTACAAAGTACAGTACAGGAGGCCATTACCTAGAGAAACTCTTGAGGCAATACTTTAATTGAAACAGCCAAAGCTAAAACTACTGCTTGGTCTTGATTCATATTGCTGCTTAGAAAACATTTTGTACTTGTTTATGCAGTCTCACTTTCAAACTACAAAATCTTTGTCTCTGCTCATCTAAAAGCTCCAGGAAACATGGACTATAACACTTTAAGTCTTCAGCTTGTGGCTGGGACTTTGTAGGGGTAGGAGCAATCTTTTTTGCCCTTTAGCTCTAATTCATATGAATGTATTTAGCAGACTGCCTTAGGGAATGAAATTTCTATTGCTGAAGTTTTCCAGGCACCTAATATTCAGCTTCAGAGCACGTACAGAAGTACTTTGACTTTGAAAATATCCTTATGTCCTACTAGTCAATGTGTCCTTAAGTTTTGTTAGGATCTATAAGGTACGTGATTCTCCTGTGCAGGCTTTATCTCTGAATGTATCTGTCATATGCCTGTGAGATCGGTTTTCTGAAAATAATGCAGAAGAAACATGTTCTTTCTCTTCATGAAAGGCCTGAGTTATTTCTCCTTTATGCAATACCAAGCAGTTAAAGCACTTCCTTAGACTGGGGTTGCATTCTGCGATGAAATGCAGGTGCAGGGAGAGCAGCAGATGTAATATATATTTAGCAAGGCTTTTGTCAGTGTCTTTTGCAGTATTGTCATTTCAAAGTGGAGGAAGTTACGGGCTGTCAGGTGGGTTGAAAGCTGGCTGGACTACTAGGCTCAAAGGGAAGTAACTAATGGTTCAACATCTGTTTGGTGGCAGAGGCCCTTAGGGGTCCCTCAGGGGTTGATATTGAGTCTATGTTGTTTAATATCTTCATCAACAACCTGAAAAATGACACAGAGTGCGTCGTCAGCAAATTTATAATGATACTAAACTAGGGGCAATGTTTGATGCTACCAAGTAGTAGACCTTCAATACAGAGGAACCTGGAGAAACTTGAAGTTTGAGTGAGCAGAAACCTCACAAAGCTCCAACAAGTTGTAGTGCACTGAGGCTGGACTAATCCCAGGCAGTGGTACAGACTGCCTCTGCTGGCAAGGACCTGGGCTTTATGGTGAACAGGAGGTTGAAGACAAGCCAGCAGTGACCTGTGCTCCAGTTCAAGACAACATCCATTGCTTGATCTTCACCTGTTATAATACATCAACTTGAGTTTTGATAGAGTGAGGTCTTGTATAACATTCTGCCTGGGACTTCTTCATCACAGAAGCTGACAACAGGTTATTTGTAGCAGGGCCACACTGTGTAGTTTCCATTTCTGTTCCTTCAGCTTGTCTAAATTTCAGTTCCTACTCCTTCAACAATTCACTCCCCACTTTTAAATACCCTCTTCCCTTTTCTAGACTAGCAATTTCCTTTCCATATTCCTATCTTACTGCCTTTATTGTATTAAGTCAAGCTGGTTGCAGCTTTCCACAAAGTCCGCACAGTGTCAACTTTAAAATCTGCCTTAGATTTGGTGCTTCCCTGACAAACAATGTTTTTTCTCCCTCCTTCAGTGCATTTTAACACATGTAATCTTCCTGCTCCTATAAACGAGTTCTCTTTCTAATGACTCACATCAAAATTACTAATTAAAATTTATTTTGCTCAGGAAAAGATTGTTCCTTTCAGTGAGTGCTTATATCTGTATCTGTGCTGTAACCCTTATTACAGAAAAATTCTCTGTGTAGCTAGGTATCTAAAACTACCATAAAATACTAGAGGAGTTCACTGTAGCACTCAAATTAACCAGATGACCACAGCTACATGTCACACATCACAAATTACAACAACCACATGGTACATACTTGCTTTCAGCAATCAACTTTCCAGATTTTGCAATATTCTTCTTTCTCAATGTCTTTCTTGCCACAGTTTATGGCCTTCGAAAGGACCAATGCTGTCCACGTTCTCCACTGAGCTGTTGTGATCTCTCACTCTCTTACTTTGCTTGGGCATCTTTTGCTGAGTGCAAAGACTCTGGAGCAGGATTATGCAACCATAAAGTAAAAACAATTATTTATCGACCAATGCACCACAAAGATAGCTGCAATTGAATGAGGTTACTATGTTCACCATTCCCTTACTATTGCACCTCAATTTCATGGCTGAATTCCTTCCAGAGCCTTCCACTTCATCCCGCTCTCACTGGCCAGTGATCCTGTTGATCACGGTGTGCCTGGCATTGCTGACGGCGCTGGTGACCCTGGCAGTTTTATGTAAGTATTAATTCATTTCTCTTTGCTGGGAGGGAAGTTGCTCAAGCTGCTGAATAATATCAGACCAACATCTCCTTCAGGTGCAATTTCTGGTTCAGCTATGAACAGGAAAACCAGGCAAACTAGATATTTTCCCCAGCATCTTTGTCCTCTTCTCAGCATGATGAGGCTAGAAATGAGCAACATGGAGGGGAGCTGGAAAGCAAGATTCAGTAGGAGATTCACTGCTTCCTCTGGCTGCTATTTTCTGATCTCCTAAAAACTCCCTCTCAGCAGTCCCTGCATACAACTGCTGAGAGAGGAATAACTTTTATCTCAAATGGTTTATTTATCCCTAATGATTTGCTAAGTCATTCCCTATCTATGTCCCACCCATTCTGAAGGACTGCACTGGAAAATATCTTACTGTGAATTTCAGTTTCCCAGACTCTCAAGGACTACAGGACACAACTTAGAGACCTCAACATGACAAAGAATGAGCTGCATGGAAATTTCTCAAATATGCTGCAAGCAATAGGAAATCAGCTGTGTTTGGAAGGGGAAAAAAGCCTTAAAAATAATGGTAAGTCAACAAGGTTTGATGAGGGCTTATCTTTCAGTATGGAAGGGAAGGAGATGAGATGCATCTTCTGTGTCTACTCAAGTATTTCTCCTCAGGTGACCTTGGGTTTTCTCAGCTGTAACCACCTAGCAAGCAGGCACATGAGCATGTCTGCCTCATGCAGTGTCTGGAGAGAGGTGCCTAGCCTGGCCAGGCAGGGCTACCAGGGTTTCAGGATTTAGTTTGCATAAGAAAAGGGTCCTGTGGCAAAGCCTTCTGAACATGAAAATTCCCATCAGCACCAGTTCAGAGATCTCTACAACATGCTCACCTGCATCTAGTAGACAATATCTATAGTGGCACCTGAGAATTAGACAACTTACTGCACTCTATGCAGACATCAGTCCACACACAGTACAGGATGCTAGTACTGACCCCAGGTAAGAGAGGAATCTCCTGAAGTCAGAAGTGATGTGTGGTGAAACATGGCTAAAACAAACTGAGAGTTCACTCCCTGTCTCCTGACTGTGTCCAGTGCAGGGCTGTTTCTGAAATCAATTTACCACAGCTCGTTTATTTAAGTGGCATCTGACAATAAGCTAGCCACAGAATTCATTCTTCTTAGAAATTATACTGAGGAGTTGGGGGCATCGGGCAAAGGGAACCTATTGTGACTGTTGGGAAAGGGGACTTCATTTGTCCAAATATTGTTCCACAGACAAGCTAACTGTCTAAGTGTCCCTTCCAGCCAATGAAGAAAAATTGGCAGGACAAGGATGCAGTCTGTTTCTTCCCAAGAGGAAATGACAGAAAAAGTATGCATGAGACATACCTACTTCTGTCCATTGACTAAAATGGAAATCCAGATGGGTTCACTCGTGTCACCTTTGTAGATCCTAAAAACAGGGAAAATAGATTCTATCTGCAGCACCTGAACCTCCTCCCAGTGCCAAAGGAATGGGAGAGATCAGGGGGGACAGGGGCAGGGGGTTGTGATTCAGTTTTCATCTCTTTCATTACCTGAAACTTCTGGGACCACAGTGGGATTTTCACAGAATCACAGAATCACAGA
>NW_010175828.1:0-986 GCF_000695765.1 Mesitornis unicolor
TGGGTTTTTTTTACTATATGCCCCCCACCCCCCGGTTTTTTTCCCTTCTCTGATTTCCGAAGGTAACAGCGGGCGAGTGGTTTTCTTGCGCCGAGGTGTTTGCTGTAGAAGCGGGTCTCCGTGGCGGGCAGGGTGTGTAAAATCGGTGCAGGCTGAACAAAGCCGCAGCAGCAATTGCTTCGCTGTGGGATATTTGGAGGGGATCTCGCTAATCTGTGCGCGTCGGCTGGTATTAAACAGAACCAAAATGGAGAAGTTGGTTCCGACTTTTAAAAAATAATAATCCTGTCTCTTTTCCCCACAGCCCCAGGCTGCAGGGCTGGCATCAGACCATCCGCAGCCAGAAATCGGGCTGATTTTTGTTTTTTTCTTGAGAAGGGAAAGTTTTGCAGTTGGGTTTAGGAGGGAGGGAAATCTGCCTGGGTGATTTTTACAGCACCGTTTGTGGTCGTAATCCTGGGAGACTGGGGAATGAAAGGGATCAACAAGATGCACCTCTGCTGTAGTTACCAAGAGAGCAGCAGTCTATCTTATTTTACTGCAAGGAATCGTCACCAGCCGGGGGATGAGCCCAGGTCCCTGCGCCTCAGACACTTGGATCCTGCGTGGAGCTGAGCTCGGTGGGGCTGTGAGCGCGCAAGGGCTCGGTGTGCCAGGCTTGCGTGTGGGGAGCACCGCGGGCCCAAGCGCCGCTCTGCCGAGGGGTCAGGAAGCAGGGGATGTGCTAAGGTTTTTTTTGACAAAAAGCAGAAGTGTCACCGGAGGGAAAAAAAAAAAAAAGAAACAAAACAAAGCCTAGCAGGGAAACCGCTCTGCTGCCGGCTCCCACGAGAACCTGTGCCTTGCTCTCCGGAACAGCCGTAAAATTGCAGGGAAAACAAAGGTGGTATTTTGCGGTGGTGGGTGAGGGGTGGGGATTAGGTCATGCTGTGGGGGGGATCCGGGTCTGGCTGCTCTGCGAGCAAGAGCTGGAGAATCCCGGGGCA
>NW_010175828.1:1026-17205 GCF_000695765.1 Mesitornis unicolor
TGCCGCCGTTCCTCTTGCTGCCGTGTCTGTGGGCTTTCAAATGCTCCGGCTGCGAGCAGCGTTTTAGATTCTTTCATGCAGTTTTATCTTTCTCTTCCTGCCCCCCCCCTCCCGCAACCCCCTCGGCTTCTTTTTTCCTCGTAATGGCAAGTTAGCAGCAGTTCGCTGTCATGCTGGAACTATTCCTGTCTAAGTTGTCCTCTCGTCTGAGTTCGGATCATCCTCGACACCCCCAGAATCTTTTCAATGAAAGCACGTCCTCCTCTGAATCCAAAATGGGCTCTCTCTTCCCTCCCTGTCTTCTGCCATTATCCTCACACACCAGCTCTTCCTCTCGCTAGTGGTATTGCCAGCACCGTGGCCTAAGGCCAAGGGAGTTAGACAAAGCAGTCCTTGCAGTTGCACATATCGCATTCAGAGTGATATGACTGCAAATGGCCCCCTCCTTTCTGGAGCTTAATTCTGAGTTGAAGGAGATTGCTTCTCTATTGTGCTTAAATTAAATGCCCCCCCCACCCCAGCCAGAAGTAGAAATCCTAGGTTTGCTTCCAAACCTGGGGTGAAGGACCACCCCCCTCCCCATCCTGCAGAGGAGAGGAAAACAGGAAATCTGTCCCTTTTGGCCTGAAATCAGCCCTGCAGAAGCCTCTCTGTATGAATGCTGAATATTTTGGTCTTGGCCGATGAAGGGCTCTGGGCAGCTGTGGATCTCACAGGGATTTTCCTCTGGGAGATAATGCTGCTTTCCTGCAGTGCAGGGCTTTGGTGCAGAAGTATTTGGAAAGGCAGTGCCGGCTCGGCTCCCGGAGCTGCATCCTTGCTGCAGAGCTGACTCCTTTCAAGTTCAGGCTGAGAGGGGCCACTCTGAAAAATCATGTTGAAACTGCACTGAGTGGATCAGAGAGATGAAGCAGTTGTGGCTGGTGGGTGACCATGCTCTGTTCTTGCACGGGAGCACGTTTGGGACTCAGAAACCTGGACTGAAGTGCTGAGAGAGAGGGGCTGCTTTGGGGGCAGGAAATAGGGGCAGGAAGCCTCCGTGAGGATGAGGCAGCTGCTCCACAAGTGGCTCAGGATGCTGGGAGCATCCGGATGCCGACTCCTCTGCTCACACCAGGCTGAGGGGAGAGGAATGTGTTGGCACAGCAGAATTGGTGCCTGCTCCTCTTCCCCGTTGCCCGGGTCCATGGTGATACTTGGCCCAGGGTGTCTACAGGTGGGCTTGCAGTGTTTAGTCTGAATTATCATCACCTTCCTGGAGGACCCTGGTGGGAATTGGGCTTGGTGTGTAGCATCCCAGACTGTGCTTGGGGAGCCCTATTTAGTGTCCTGCACCAGAACATTCTCTGCCTGGGTGGTAAAAAGGGACCCTGTTAGGGATGCGATGCTGTGGCTCTACCTCCCAGCCTCACCTGTCCCAGGGGGGACCTCTGTTACCCTTCTAACAGCCATGTTTTGATTTGTTGGTCTTTTCTTGCTTATTGTATTGAATCCTGTGAAGTTGTTTCCTCCTCATCCATCTTGTGTTTCATATTGTTTAACTGTTTCTCTGTAAGAGGGCCAGCTGCTGAGCTGAGGTGAAGTAGAGCATCTCCATTGACTTCAGTGGAACAAGAGAGATTTACACCAGCTGTGAACTGCTCTGTACTTTGTCTTTCCTCTTGTTTCCATGTGTTTTCTGGCTCTGTGAATATTCACCAGCATTCCTATTCAGATATGCATAGGTCATAGAAAAGTAGTTTTAAGATACAGAAGCCAGCAGGAACAGCTTGCGATTTTCCTTTGGTTTTATTCTAATCCTTGCAGAAATGTCAAGTTTCAAGACAAAAGCCTGTTCTTGTAATAAAAGTTTAAAAACTGTTGCACGTAGGGTCTGGAGAAACAAATTTTGCAGCAGCCTGTGATGGGAGGGAGCTGCGTCGTGGCTCCACGTGAACAGGGGCCTGCACGGCGGGCACTGCTGCGGCCGAGGACCAGCGGGGCTGTGGCTGCACCGGCTGCACTGCACAGGCACCACGGGTTTCTTGGGGAAAAGTGCAAATTTCCACTGAGAGCTGAAATGAAAATAATTCCCCTGACTGGGGCTGGAGCTTGCAACCGGAGAGACTGATTTAATTCAGTCCTGATAAATGATACCAAGCGCACTGGGCCGTTCCTGATCTTGTTAAGACTGCAGTGCAGGCTTGCATGAGCAAATGGCTTGCTTGTCGCCCTTGACAGAGACAGCTTATGTTTGATATTGCTGTCCGTATCGAGAGGTGGTTTTTAGAGTGGGAGTAGTGGAAAGAATACTGTTTGTAGGCAGAGCGGAGAGCAGAGCGTTCGTACCTTAGCAGAGGGGATCATTTCTAGGAAGTGTACTCCCCACTCCGATCCAAACTGAAATTTGCTGGTTCTCTCATGTCTTGAAGTCCACGTGAAGTTAAAATTATCTGAAAAACCGCATGCTACGCATGTTTCGAAATCAGCAGTTTTCAAGTGGACTTGGTTGGACATTCAGAAAACCGGCATTTGTGGCTTTGTCTACCTGGGTGTTTAGCTCCAGAGCAACACTGGTTTTTGCAGTCACCAAATCTCCCTGTCCCCACCCAGCACCTGTTGGCTGAGTTGCAGAGAGGTTTTGGTTCATGCTAATTTGCTTCCTTTTGGAGAAAAGTAAACCAGAAGCTCTGCTCCAGTTGTGCAACACTGATGCTCCATCCCTTTTAATGGAAACACGAGGATCCGAGCCAAAGATTGGGCAGCTTTGAACCATACCCACGATGCAGACACTTAGGCTGGGGGACCAGACTAAAATTTAGTGGTAAGTAATCCCCCGTCACCCCAAATCCATGTGGTGTATGTGTACCCAACACTTTTCCCCTTGTGCCAGATAACTTGCCAGTGTAGAAACAGCCTGTGTCTTAAGCTGGAAAAACCAGAATGGTGGGGAGCCCAAGTGACTGTCTTTTGTTTTGCTGAGTTTAAAAAAAAAAATATATATATATATAAAGGCAGGGGGATAGGAAGAGGAGACATAAAACATGACCGTTATCCACATGGGACGATGAAATAGGACGAGAGTACCAGAGGAAAGGCCTGGAGTGTGACAGATCAAAAGAGCAAGGCCTCTGGCTGTTAAGATAAAGAATGTCCTGGTTTTTGAGAGCGTATTTATGTGTGTGCGCACTGGGTTTTTTTAAAAGGAAATAGTTTTATTCAAAGAAAGGTCTGTTTCTACCAAAAGGGCTGTTTAAGGGGGAAATAGTGGGTGAAAATACAACTTTCACAGCCAGTGCTGTAAGGAATTTTTTGTGCAAATGAGAACGGGGTCCATTATTTTAAATGAAAAAAAAATGTTTGGAATGCTGGGGGAAACAGGAGCTGTCTGTTTTCGCTCTGGGTTGGCAAACATGTAGAGTTGAGTGTGTGGCTTGGCTGTGCAGTAGATCTTGTGTGGATGTGCACGTGGTGTCCGTGGACGGCAGGCAGCTCTTGGTGAAGTCAAGCCCGAGTGCGTGGAGGGCTGAGGAACCAAATACTGCTGTGGTCAGCCGAAACACCACGGCTGCTGTTTGGAGACTGAGGTAGAGGTAGAAGCAGGGAGGTTCCACAGACCGTACCACGTATCTTGGGTCAGCCCCAGGTGCGTCCCCTCTCGCGTGCTGTCGTGTTCATGTGTAGAGTTTGTAACACGGCACGGGTTTACCTGTGCCGTTTGACAGCACCTTGCGAAGTACAGGGTGGTAGAGAAGCAGAGATCCAGCGGGGCTGGCTCTCAGTCAGTTCTACGTGAGTAACTCAGGGAGGTGAGTAACTGCTCCTGACTTCACTTTGCCGTGTGTGGGACTGAAACGGGGCGGCCGTTGAGCCGTGTCCCCTGCTGGGACCAGGTGAGAGCACCCCCGGCGCTGCTGCTCCTTCCGCGTCCTCGCAGGGTGCACAGCAAGCTGCCCCTCCGTTATTTTTCCAACAACAGAGTAAGGAATTAAAACTTAGACCAGCAAACTGGTATTGCTGCTCAGGCTTGGAGACTTTAGCAGAGGAGGTGAAGGGATCCCTGCAAACCTATCAGAAATTAATTGGAAGATTGCTTGTCAGTGGGAGTTTAGGGAAACAGCGATTGATTTGAGATCCTTTGTCTCCCAGGGTGTTAATTTGGGCTCAGAGACATCACTGGAAGGAAGAGATTTTGACACAAAAAATCTCATTGCCGTATTGTTAGACGCCCCCCCTCAATTAATAAAGATTAATATTGATTAACAGGAAAATCACTGTATTTTAGTTGGGGAAATTGCTCCTGGCAGTCTTCTGTATGAACACAGAAATAAAAGACATTGTTGGAACAGGAATAAATAGGTACATAAAAGGGATTGTGCACATTTAATGAGGAAAGTGGAGGGAGGAAAGTGTGTATATTAACTGAGGTTTTAAACAGCAGCAAGCACTAAGACAATTTGGGACGTGATGCAGGGTGTCACTTACATTCAGTACAAGCACACTCCCTTTTCGGTTCTGTCAGTTCTGAACTGTCTTGTCTCCATTGTCATTTTAACTGAGAGCGCAAGCCCCAATTTAGATCCCCCTCCTTTTTTTCTCTCCAGTGAATACCTAATCATCACACTGATTTTTGACTGGGTATTGACTGGGAGACTTGCTGGCCTAATTTCTCTTGCTAACTGTAATAGCAATAGCTGGTGATTATTAGTAGTATTTTTTTTTAATCTGAGGTGTACAGGGTGTTCAGACATGCAGATGTATTTTGGGTTAATTGAGTAATAGTCATCCAAGACTCAGGGCTTCTCCTTGAGATTAACATACAAAGTGATAGGTCAGAAAGCTCTGGGTCCGTTACCCCGTGAGATACTAATACCCCCACAATTAATTTAATTTTCATGATTGCATAATAGTAAATTGAGGTGAAATGAAGTGTTTTTAATTTTGTCCCCCTCTCCAGCTGAGTTTGACTGGCACAACTTCTGCCATGGGTGTGTGGAGCCTGGCACCGCAGCCAAGTCAAATCCTTTTCTTTGTTCTCCGGGCCTGCTGCTGCTGATAAAGTGGTCGGCGCATGGCATTATGTCTTATTACATTTTTGATGCAGACTGCAAAGAAACGGGTAAACTCACCATGGTTACCAGGATCTGTCATTTGGCAGGGCATGCTGCACTCAGCGATGGCCTCTAGTGTCTGCTCTCAGCGCTGCACATGGCGCGGGCGCAGCCGGCGATGCTGCACCCCTGGCGAAGCCAAGCCGCTCCTCTGGCTGCTGATTCACATCTGGCTGCTGATTCACATCTGGCTGCTGATTCACATCTCGCTGCTCGTTCACATCCAGCTGCTGATTCACATCGGGAGCCATGCTCCGGCTCCAGCTCCCACTCGTAGGGGGCTGCTGCAAGGTCTTGTTTGGTTTTGTCGTTCGGTGTTGACCGAGCCACGCTGGATGCAGGGTCCCACGCTGACACCACTGCTGTCCACGGGCTTTCACAGCTGCGAAACTTTCTCGGTCAGCCCCTGGTTTCGCTGCTTTGTCTGGGGACATCGCATTTCTCGTAGGGTTTTCTTTTCTGTTTAGACATAGAATTGTTCCCTGCTGTGTTACCTCGTACAGACCAAGCATGTGTCATTGCTTCAATCACCATAATCTGAAACAATCACTAGATTTTCTGTACTATATTATCATTGACCTGAACGGTGGTGATAAATTGGTTTATGTTGTTTTTCATGGGCTGCAGGTAAGGTTTGCTCAGTGGGTACAGCAGGGTTCCTGAGCCTGGTCGTCAGAGCCCTTGCTGTAATTCTGCACCAGTTTGAAGCTCCCAAGTCTTGTGTGTGACTGCTTGCAGTAACAGCCCAGGAACAAGTCTTTGCAGGACAAGTCTTTCGTTTTATTGTACATGAGGAAAAATCGCTTAAGTCTTTCTCTGCTTAATTGAGGTAATTAAACCTTCTTACCTTGCAGCACAAGGGGCTCATTAATGTTTTTGAAGCATTTCAAAGTCCTTGGAGGAAAGATGTGGTTTGCTGTTGTGTCGTGTTTGATAGCTGCTGAAATCCAGTCATCTGGATTTGGAGTACTGACTGAGCAGAAATCTTACAATCGTGCGTGTATTTGGAGCTGATAATGTGAAGAACTAATTGAGAGAACAGTTGACAGCTGTGGTCTTCCTTCACAGTGCCATAATCCACGGGTGTGGTATTCAGTTTTCTTGGGTTTTACTGTGCTGGAGCAAATTGTGAAACCTTAGCAATGGAAATGTAGGCTGTAACACCATAAAATTTAGCAGCTTAGTTAAAGACAAAGAGAAATCTTGCTTGTTTAAGGTGACCTAGCGACCAGCCCAATGTATCTGTTGTAGAATTTCACATCTGGTTAACTAGTTAAAATTAGGACCTCATTCTCTTCTTGTAATGAAGACAGCACTGAAACGATGTCCTGTGATTAATTCTGAAGAGGAAAGAGACTTCCCAGCTGACAAGAGTCTGTTCCACTGTGTTCAGCTGTGTTTTTTTACAGCGTAACTGCTGGCTTTTTCTTTTTGTAGTGAAGGGAAAATATGAATGAAATCACTTGCACCTTCAAAACAAAGCTAGAGATTTACATAGTTTTGAGCCTCAGTGACTTTTAGCACCGGTTTACATCAGATTTAAAGGAAGGCTGGTAAATGAGGTCTGCTCCTCATAGGAAAGACAGTTGGGAGTTGTCAGCAGAGAAGTTTGCAAGGGGAAGGATTTCCAGACAGCAGGCGGTCTGTGTCTGTGTCTGCGTCTGTGCCCACAGGCAGCACCGGTGGGCGCAGGGCACTGCAGCTGCAGGAGTGAACGCGTTGAGTGGGGCGATGCTCCCTCGTCTGAGTGCGCGGTCCACGGCACTGGTGTGAAGTGGGCGCCTAATTACACCCCCTAAGAAACATCTAAGAGTTGCTTCTCAGACCTGGGTTCTTACTGTTGGAGGGGTGGGGGAGAAGACCCAGCAATGGCAATGACCCAGTTTCCTCCTTCCAGTTGTGGGCGGTGACGCGGGATGAAGTAGAAGGATCCAGTCCGTAAATGCCTGGCTCCGGGCAGGGCGCTGGGTGCTGTGATCGTGGCTGGGTGTATGAGACACCAGGAACAACGGCAGCAGCAGATCAGATACACCTTGACGGACTATTCCCTATGAGTAGTTTTGGGATCGGCTGAAAATAGTACTGAGGGTCACTTGCATTGACCATGTGATGGCACTTTGAGTTGCAAAATTACTTTCAGATAACTTGCTCTGGAACAGTAAAAATAGCACCGTATATTCGACTCATCTGCGTGGAATGTATATATGCAAAAATAGGGCTCCTTAATATTTATGGTTTGTCTAGGCAGAACAACCTGTCGTGCTGCACTCTGACTTTTAGGCAACCGATTTTCACTGATAATGTTGCAGGCTGTGCTATTTTCAAATGCACAGCAAACGTTAGGGGAGCATTAATGGACCCGTTCTCTTCCTGGCCAACGTTGTCGCTCTGAAATGGCATTAGCAGGCTTGGACAAAGGTGAGCGGTCACAGTTTGAGAAAAAAGGGATCTAAAATGTGTCCTGATGTAACAGACTAATTAATCTCTAGATAGTAACAGATTTTGTTTCTTTTCTCTCTACAGCTGGGAGTGTTCACTCTCCCTCCACAAGTATGGCAACATCTGCGCAGTATAGACAGCTCATAAATGACTACGGACCCCCATCTCTAGGCTATACACAAGGGATGCAGGTACAGCTCTGCGCCGTGTTTTCCTTTAATCAGATCACTGACCCTGTGTTTGCGTAGTGCCATGGACTGTGGTCTGTAATCTGAGGTGTTCCTCCCGCCCACCAAGACCTGAAATCAAACCCAAATGGCAGACTGATTCGTCGCATACGTCTTGGGATCAAATTAGACTAAGCAGAGCGCTGGGTGAGATTGGTTACTAATTAACTGTTAGTCCCATCTCATGAGTCACAGGGGAAGGATGTCTTATGTTCTGAGAGAAGGGCTCTAACGTGTTTTAAAGATGAGTATTTCTATACTGTTTTTCTTCAGCAAATATATACTCTAAAATTTCCTCTCATGAAGTGTGTGTCACAGACAGTCCTGCTTCAGGAATCCAGCAGTAAACTTTGCAAAAGGTATTTAACTGGTAATAGGGTTTCCCTTAACATACAGGCAGCTTTGTTTTATCTGCTTCTCACTCCCTGCCTAGCTAACTTCTCCACAAAACGTACACCTGCACACTGAAAAATCAGAAGCAGAGTTAAGTAAGCAGTTCTCGGTTCGCTGTTCTTGCAGGACTGTTTGCACTTCTGTTTCACCTGAGGTCCCAGCCTTGCAGCTGCATCCTCCAAGTTGATCCTGAGTTTTGAAGGGCACATAGCATTGCATCCAGCTGTAACAGCAACCATGAAAAGAAAATCATGTTTATATAATAAACCTTTAAAAAGTGGCTTCCAGGGCTATTTCTGGTCCTCTGTGAATTTCCAGTTGCCGTTTGTTGTAATTGTTTTGTTTTTAGCAGTATTTAATTGAGATTAATCTATTTTCAACTACAGGGTACCAGCAGCAGTCAAGTACCACAAAGCAAATATGCAGAACTTCTAGCTATCATAGAAGAATTAGGAAAAGAGATTAGACCCACATATGCTGGGAGTAAAAGCGCGATGGAGAGACTAAAAAGAGGTAATGTTTAAATTTATTTGAAAAAAAATAGTCACCTACAGTTTGTGTACTGACTGCTTGTATACAGCTTCATGACAGCTGCTTCCTTTGAAAGGAGATGGCTGTCTTGAGCTCATCATTAAACTGTGTATTAACATTTAAAGGTGTATTAACAAGCAGGTAAAACCTTGGGATACTCTATTCATGCTGTATTCGATAGATACATCAGTGACCAAATGTGTTTTATCTGCACAAGTTTCAGTTAATAATTCCAACCTTATTTTAGAACCCTTAAGGTGTCTAATGGATAAGTGCTTCGAGGTTCCTGGTGACTTATTTGCCCTTTCAGTTCCCTTTTCTTGCCAAAACACACAACCAGGCATTGTTTACTTCTTCTGACATACATCTCCCATCTACTTGACACGAGAGTCTTTACTAAAGTGCATTTTCCCTAAGGACGTTGTGGTATTTCACACTAAGGCTGGTGGAGGGAAGAGCTGCAAAAGTAAAACAACAGGTTGTCAGGGAAGGCTGCTCAGAGGACCGAGCTGTCAGACACACCTTGGGCTGCTGGGGCTCCACGACCTGTGGCAAGTGGATGTCATTAAGAGTAAGGGAGGTGGAAGCTTTTAGGCCTGGCTGATGAGGTCTCTTTAGCTTTGCTTCGTCAGCTAAAAGGGGTAATAAATGCCCTTGCCTTGCAGTGTAAAAGAAACCCCGCGTGCCCCACCGCTGACATCAGCTCGACATTGTCCTCTGCAGGGGACGTGCAGGGATATTTCTGAAGGAGCAGTGGGACATTCCACTGCTCCAGCTCCCGAAGTGACCCTGAAGGCCACTGACAGCAGCTGTGCTGGTGCTCCTGTCCTTCGCCAGTAAAATCTCGTTACCATTCCTTTCCTTTCCTTGGTCCTCGCACTGAGTTTGGCTGATGCATTCAGCCCCGAGTGGGAAATGTTACTGTAACAGACTAACTTCAGCACCTTGCAAATCCCCCTCACATTTACCCAAGACTACAAAGCTTTATTTAAGGCTCAACCATTATGGGAGAGTAATATATCTGCCGTGACATGCAATAAAATGACTAGTAGCTGTTCTGGGAAAGGATGCAATAAAGTCTGCTGATGAGTGGTAAGTGGAATCTGGCCCAGCTAAAATCAATGCTGCTGGAGTCTCTCTTTATTGCATTGCCTGAGTCAGTATTAATAGATCATGAATGGCAATGGGCTAATGGGGACGACTTGAGAGAGACGCAGATGCTCTCTGAACCTGCATGGTTCAGCTCGGGGAGGAGTTGTCTTGCTGCTTCTTGCAGTGAGTATTTAGTTTGTTCTGCTGCTGTGACTTGCCAATGTTGCAAAAAATCCCAAAGAAGTACTTTCTGCTGCCATCTTTTGGTCACAAACGTAGCTTTCTTTCCATTTTGGGAGCCTCATGGCTGAAAGAGCATGTGCAAGTGTGAGAGCAGAAGTGACTGAGGGTGGCCCTGTGACCGCAGCCTTGGGGAGGTTATTCCTGAATAAAGTCCCTGTCCCCAGCTCCACCCGCTCCTAAGCACAGAGGCTACTGACCTCTAAAACTGGCCAAATTCCCAGCGTTCTACATAATTCAGGGGAGTTCTGCTGCATAAACTGGGCATCCTGCCACCAGACCCAGGTCTAATGCACGACTCCGAGTGTGCGTTTCTGCATCCCACAGCTGCAGGATGCAGCTTTACTTGTCTCTGTCCGTTTAACCCTCTGCAAAGCCTTGCACCCATCAGGTCCCAAAGCAGTGCTCCTCGGATGCAAAGGCTGTTGCTGTGATCAGGGCTAGGAGCCTGCTAGAAACAGAATCCGTTCTCTCTAAATAGAGATTAAACCTCATCTATTGCCGTATTGTCCTTTCTCCACCTTGTTACGGAGCATGACTGAGCAGAGGAATCGTCTTATCCTGTCAGTAAAACAGAACCTCATTTGTTGCAGAAAAACCTGTCTGTCTCTCATGTTACAGTGAATCTCGGGCTCTCTTCTTTCAGCAGCTCTGTGAACGTGAATCTAGATTTAGTTCCAGGACTAGGAATCAAGGTCCAGATTGCTGGAACTCAGAGCAACAGGACTCGTAGTGGAAAATTCCACATTATGTCTATCAGCTGAGCAGATACGGCAGCATGTAAAGTGGTGATGATTTACACTGGGAGCTGAGCCAGTGTTAGGAGGTAACTTTTTGCACATAGCATAAAAATTTCTTCTTACTCTTACAAGAGACACAACTTGTGTTTAAGCAGTATTACGAAGGCTTGGATTTTGAATTATTCCAAGGTATTAAGACTTTTCAGAGCTTGCTAAAATGACTCCCCAAATAACTTCCTAATTTTTTTTTCACTCCGCTGTAGCAAAATAACTCCCAGGTAGGTAATTTTTTTTTTCCTTCTAGTTAAGTCTCTTATTGTAAATAGGCCTGCACTGCACATTAAGAGAGATCTGTCACCCTGCAGACCTACACGTTACCATGCTCTGATTCCTGGTTTAGTCTCTTTTCAGTTTATAAAGCCAGCTTGTTGAGCAGCAGGTGATGTATGGGCAGCGAGGGAGCTCTCCCTTTTTGGAGGGTGCTGTGGTAGCCGTGGCAACTTGGGACAGAAACACATCAGCCTTTCTCTGGACTGTCACGGCAAGTGTGACCTGAATGAGATGATTTAAAGTATGTCCCGTTCTTTTGCAGGCATTATTCATGCTAGAGGATTAGTTCGGGAATGCTTGGCTGAGACGGAACGAAATGCAAGATCCTAGCCCACTAATTCAGCTGCAAGATTTTCCATCTCTTAATGAAGAAAAAGTAACACTTAATTCCTTTTGACTCTTGAAACATTCAGACAGATTCCTTTATTTTGAATGTTTTACCTTTCTTTTTCTGCCCTTACAAAAATGTTTAGTTAAGAATGAGAAAACAAGGAGTTTTTCAACTTACCGAGGGTTTGCATTTTGTAAAGACGTTAAAACTCCCTAAAACGTTTCTAAAACATGAAACCCAAACTGCATGCAGAAGAATGCTCCTTCTCTCCCATGTTTCAGTTCTCTTCATATCCAGCCACAGTTTGATTCTGTTCTGTTCCTCTGACTATATTCACTTGACCCCAAACTGTCGATCTTTCAGAGTTTCACATAAGTGCTAAGGATTTTTTTTAATAAATGCAGAATAGCATGCTGTACCCAGTAGTCTGCTAAGTCACAGTTTGTCATACAGCATAGACCCTGCTTAGAAATAACCTTCCCCTTCTCTTATTTTTCCTTTTTTTGTTTGTTTTACATAAACATTTGCATGACTGTTAGTGCTTTGAAGTCCATTTAAAGTGCATGAGTTATATGGCAAATAGGGAAACCTATTAAATAATAACAAGGTCCTGGAAAGCTAATTTCTACATTAAGGCTGGAGATTTCAGTTTAAAGTTTGAAAAAAAAAAAAAAAAAAAAAGAAAATTCTGGATAAATTACTAAAACTGTTATTTGCATCTTTGTATGTATTTATTACTTGATGTAATAAAGCTTATTTTCATTAACAGTTTGTATTAAAACTATGTACAGTCACTTTAATCAGATTCATACTCCACGAACAAGAACCCTGGCCAGGCAGAAACGTCACCTTCATGCAGGAGGCTCAAGTCCAGGAGCAGCCAAGGGAGCGGGCGTGTAGGCTGCTGCAGTTTCCATCCCTGGTGCAGTCCAGCTGCCATCAGTCCCTGGGACAGGGCTGTGTAGTTGCTCTCAGTTCCCACTGCTTTCAAGTCATGTACCATGGCTGCGGGTCTTGAGGCTCGCTCCCTTCACTGCTGAAGGTGAGAGCCTGGCAGCAGCCAGTGAGGATGCTGTCCAGAAATTAAAGAGAATTTCTGGTTAAGAATTAAGAGTTTTTAACTAGATCAGAATAGGAATGTGTACTTAACTAGTGGCTCCAAAGGAGAAGCATCTGCTTGTGTTTACATAAAATGGGAAACTGTCAAAACGCCCAAGTGTAATGACCCAATTTCACCTCTGAACTGGAAGAACATGACTGCCCAACCCTCACTTGCAGGAGTGCCTTCCCCCATGCTCATCTCCAGGTAAGATTTGTAAAGCTTCTGTTTAACTTCATTGCAGTGTTTTAACTAATCAAAATAGGAATGTGTACGTCACTAGTGGCTCCAAAGGAGAAGCATCTGCGTGTGTTTACATAAAATGGGAAACTGTCAAAATGAGTGAAGATACCAAAACGCCCAAGTGTAATGACCCAATTTCACCTCTGAACTGGAAGAACATGACTGCCCAACCCTCACTTGCAGGAGTGCCTTCCCCCATGCTCATCTCCAGGTAAGATTTGTAAAGCTTCTGTTTAACTTCATTGCAGTGGGGTAGGACACAGCATCGGTTCAGAGCTGAAGGAGGCAGCCAGTGCCTGGTGTCTCTTCTGTCAGCACGTCTGTGTATGCCATCAGAGCCAGCACCTAAACCCTGTCACTGCTTATGAAGGATCTGTGTCTGCAGAGGCACTGCTTTTTGTTGTTCCATTAACAACGGTGGAAAGTTGACTGTTCCTTTTTAACAAGGACTGGTTTATCATCTTCTGAACTCGGCAGAAAAACTGATGGCTATGTGTGAACAATGAGATGACGGCGGACAGCAGCAGGGATACATGCCCTCCTTGACTTAAGAGCAATAGCAGGTCACTGCTCGCTATTTCAGTTGTGCTTATGAAGCTCCACATCATCTGTTACTTTGAAAATTGTGTTTAGGTACAGTGGCAAACGTTTCCCTTACCCTACTGGGCAAGTCAGTATTTCACACGTTCACTTCTTATCCAGTTGTTGCATCTCTTTAAAAAGCTTTTTCCTTTCTAGGTTTTCCTTTGCCCTTCTTTTTTTCTCCTGCTTCTTCTTCTCTGATGCTTTCTTCTCTTTAAAAACATCACTGTCTTCACCTCTGTAGAAAAGGTCAACCTTTTCCTGCAGGATTTCTCTGGCTATCTTTCGGTTCTGCTCCACTGATCTTGTTTGATGACACTGAAGGAATCCAATAGAACATTTTTAGTGGAACTTTAACATGGTTATTCTTCTGCTTTCCCTTTCAGTCTACATATTCCTGCCATTACAGTACAGAAACTCCCTTCCCCCACACCAAGAGCAGCCTCCCACCAAGATCTGCTGCGACTTCTGTATCCAGATGATACATTTTGGACAGGCTGCCTAATAATTGCGACTGTAACTTGTCAGACTGGCTTTTGCATTAATCTTTATTCTGTCAGCAAACAAGATTGTTCCATATTACCTTGGAAATCTGCTTCTGAGTTTAACTTAACTGTGTCTTCCCCTTGTGAGAAGGAAGCAGAGATTAATTTTGAAGTATTAATCCACAAGAAGTAGGTAAGAGTAATGCTTAAAAGCTATGCAAAGCAAATATGATCAGGTTGGTAAGGAAGACATTCTAACTCCCCAGAGGGACAGGAATGTGACAGCTGCCACTGCAAGGCAGCTACAATGGATTTTATTGAAAACTACAAAATAGTACTGTGTGTTGAAGCCAGGAAGAGCAGCCATGATAACCAAAAGTGCTTCTTGCCTAGAGTCTTTACATGGAAACTCTTCCTCCATGACACTGGCACTGTGATTATGCTTTACTGTGAGAGGAGACTTGGAAGACAATGCAATTTTTGACTTAATGAAATATAATTACCTTTACTACAATCCCAGATGGAATATGCTTCAAGACAACACAGTTGCTGGTCTTATTTGTGGCTTGGCCTCCTGGGCCATCGCCTCTTACAAACTGTTCTCTTAAATCAGCCTCAGTTAGTCCAAGGAGACTGGCAGAGCTCTTCTTCCCTGCTGCCTGAAGGAGGGGCACTCTGTGCAGAGGAAACTGCTGCTTCCTCAAAATCCACGGTCTCCATGAGGGTGTTCGTAGTTCTCTCAGTAAGGATGTGAAGTGACACAAACTTGGAACGTTCATACAGAAACGAGGACACAGGTCTCTGGAATGACACCTGAAACAGAAGTGGGAAATAGAGTTTACCATGAGCACCCTTCTTTTAAGATGCTCTAGTTTAGCTGAGATTTAGATTTATTTTCAAGAATATTTGGTTTCATAGGCATTTTCCTTGAAATATTTACCATTCCAAATGGAATTTCATTTCTCATCGCAAATAGGTTTCTTAAAATAGTCCAGATTATTATTTTGTTGTTGAAAGGGATGTGGAAAACATTAAAAAAAATAGTACTCCTGCCAACACTTGGAAAATACTAAAGATATATTAAAAAAAAAAAAAGAGGCTATGTCTATCTTGCAGTGTGAGCTGTGCCATCTGGCCGGGAAGCTCTGCCCGTGCCCAGGCTGTGTCCTGCTGACCACGGTACCGGCGGTTCACTTGTGGTCACCCGTGAGCTGCATCATGGAACACAAGTGAGGGAACCTACTGGGAGAAGTAGCAAATTTACAGAATGTAACTGGCCTAATCACATCTTGGCTTCCCCCATTTGCTGGCTTGCAGTCATTTCCAAAATGCTAGAAGCCAGTTTCCAAATTTTGAGGTCAGGCTCTAGTGCGCGTAGGATTTGGTGAGTGGTCTAATACAGCAAATGTGGAAAACTCCACATCAGAAGGATTCTGTTGTGTTGATCATGTTAACGAGCTCGCCCATCCTCACAACTTTCCACAGTCCATCATGTCCCTTTGATGGAGGAGAAAGAATTGAGGAGTAAGCAGAGCACTGAGTTTTCAACTCCTAATTCACACGCTGGTTTTTCACGCGTTCTGCTCATGGATAATGAGGAACGTCGGGTTCTGCTGCTGTCAGATGGCACTCTTCAACAAGGTATGTAGGTGGGCAATTAAAACAATACATGCTGTTATGCTTGAAATATTTTATTTGGTTCAGAAGAAAATACTTCAGCATGTGAAGAAGTGGCACTTAGCAATAAACATCCTTGGGAGTTGAGCATAACTGTCAAAATAATTTTAAGAAAGCTTTTATTGGCAAGTAAAGATGTCCACTTGGTGGCACCAGAAGGTAGGAATGGTATTTTCTGCTGAAGAAAACATACAGAAAAAACTAGCAGAACTACTACTGAGTTCTGAAGTGAGCTTTTACTCAACAGCAGGTTTAATACGGGCACTGCCCGCGTAAAGCAGCCTGTTTTGAAGCCAACACTGACACCTCTCCGAGCTGCCTTTGAGGTAAGTCAAGGTGAAAAATCGTATTTGCTGTAAGCCTAATTCTACTACCTGACACTCCAGCTATAAAACGAGTAAAGCCAGAAGATACAGCAGAGTCTTCTCGAGGTTTCACTGGGCACAGGAAGTCCCCAAGAAACACACGCCTTACAATGCAAAAAAGATCTTGAGATAACGCTTTAATTCTGGAAAAAAAAACAACCCAGCCAAACAAAAAACCCTGTGCTTGTGAAATTTTTAAGGACAGAAAAGCTGTGTCAATAAGAACACTGATCTCCTATTTTTTAAGTAGTTCTCCGGTTCAGAGAATCCGGTGAAAACAAGACAAGGGCAGCCGCCGCCCACGGCTTCGCGGCC
>NW_010175829.1:0-875 GCF_000695765.1 Mesitornis unicolor
GGTCCCTTCCAATCCCTAACGGTCTGTGATTGTGATGGTCACCAGTGCCTCCTGGGACTGGTGTCCCAGGGGGGCCAGCGTGGGCACCGCCATGACCTGTGCTTTGTCCCCATAGGAGCAGGAGAGTCGGGGAAGAGCACCATTGTCAAACAGATGAAGTGAGTGCCAAGGGGTGCTGCTGGGCCGTGCCCCACCGTGCCTGGCACTGCCCCATGCCATGGCCATGGGGTGCACCCATCCCCTGGCCCAGCCCTATGGCACCCAGCTCAGCCCCACGCTGCACCCATGGGTGCCTCCCACCTGGTGGCCTCCAGCTCAGCCCCATGTCCCCTCCCTGGCCAGGATCATCCACCAGGACGGTTACTCACTGGAGGAATGCCTGGAGTTCATAGCCATCATCTACAGCAACACACTCCAGTCCATGCTGGCCATCGTGCGGGCCATGACCACCCTCAACATCCAGTATGGAGACTCAGCTCGCCAGGTGAGAGGCACCCCACACCGGACAGGAGGGGCCCTCCAGCCCCCCCGGCCCCACTGACCCCTGTCCCTCATAGGATGATGCCCGCAAGCTGCTGCACCTCGCAGACACCATCGAGGAGGGCACTATGCCCAAGGAGATGTCAGACATCATTGGGCGGCTCTGGAAAGACACAGGCATCCAAGCTTGCTTCGACCGCGCCTCTGAGTACCAGCTCAATGACTCGGCTGGATAGTATGTGGGATGGGGGGGTCTGGGTGGGGGGAAGTGGGATCTGGAGGGGTGCCGACCCGTGTCTCATGCTTGCGGCATGCCCACCCAGCTACCTGTCAGACCTGGAGCGCCTGGTGACACCCGGCTACGTCCCCACAGAGCAGGACGTGCTGCGCTCCCG
>NW_010175829.1:988-1246 GCF_000695765.1 Mesitornis unicolor
TGCCCAGGATGTGCGATGTGGGCGGCCAGCGCTCGGAGCGGAAGAAGTGGATCCACTGCTTCGAGGGGGTAACCTGCATCATCTTCATTGCGGCCCTCAGCGCCTATGACATGGTCCTGGTGGAGGATGACGAAGTGGTGAGGAAGGCTCCCAGGGCACATGACACTCTCGGTTCCCCCCCCTACTTTGTCCCCATGTGTGGGTCGCCATGGGGCTGACGGGGCTGTGTCCCTCTGCAGAACCGCATGCACGAGAGCC
>NW_010175830.1:0-3790 GCF_000695765.1 Mesitornis unicolor
TTATTTTACTGGTGAAAACAAAGGAGAAGCCTGCTTGGGAGTCTGATCTGAGCTCAGCTGTCTGATAGAGTCCATAACATGTCCCATTTCTGGACAGTAAACCCCATGCCGTATGCTAGCTTTGCACAGAGTGCAGTGACTTTTGAATACACAACCACTGGAGCCAGAAATTCGTCACAGATGACCTCTTCAGGTAGATTAGCCAAAGGGGGGGAACCTCCCACATCTTGCTGCAGATCACTGAAGTTTATCTTTTCAGGGTCAATTTGCTGAAGGCATAGGCGATGCTCTCTCCAAATCTGTGGTGTAGGGCTCAGATCATAATGCAAGGAACTGGAAAGACACTGTATATTTGACGTCTCCCACAAATTTTCATGAGCTTTAATCCAGCTGTGCCAGATAGATGTTTTGGTAGATTTCTGGACTTTTTGCTAATGCCATTGCACACACAATACTTCATGCAAGACCTTAGCTGCAATCAGGATGCTTTGAAAGAATTAATCTGGCGGTCAGTAACTGCTAAATGAAGTGCATGCTAAAAGAATGATGAGCTAACTGACTTGAGCTCACAGTTTTTATGAGCTTCTCTAAATGCCTGTTTTCAGGTGAATTCAGCATCTCCTTGACATTTAAGGACTCAATTTATAATCAAATTATTTAATTCTAGTGGAAGGAATCACTGGCCTCAATGGAAAAGCCATTTATGTTTCCCCCACCTCTTGGAAAAAAAAAGGTATTCAGGGTAAAACTGCAATTCCTATACTAAATGAAGGATAAAAGAAATTTTTCAATGCAAATTAAGCACTGCAGGCTTTTATAAATTATAGCAGAAACTTTTACGGTGCACAGCTGCTCACATTCCAATTTCCAAATTAGTAATCTGAGATGTGCCGAAGCATTAACATCCAGAACAACACCACAAATCTTACAGAGATAAATACCCTTTAACGCTCACATTTCTGTAGGTCCTAGTCCACCCTGGGATCCTTCTGCTTTTTTATTTTGGCTAAGCGACTATACAGATATGCATTGCCCTCAACAACTTGAAATTGCAGAGCAAAGTGGAAGATCAGGGTGAGATAGAAACCTGGATGTGCAATGTTGTAGTTACATACCAGGAAGAGTGGGTTGAGCTCTATGGAAATATAACACTTCTGAAGGGATGGAAGTACATTTTGCATATGAATAATAGAGCCTTTAATATCACTGCTGCTCTTAAGTTCATTTACAAAGCTTTTGGACAAATGAAAGCATGCAGCTAGGCAAAGACATCCTGCTCTGTGAGCACTGGCTTCACGGCTGTAATGTCTGAAACACTTGCTCGAAACTCTTTGCGCTGGCTTGAAGCCAAGTGAGGACCAAACCAGGGTTATCTCACCAGATGAATAGGCAAAATTGTATGAGTCCCATTGTAGTCCACCTTAGCTGGCGCCCAGTTTTTCTCTCCCAGCTGCCTTAACGGTGGCGGCAAACAGTGTTATGCTTAAACATGATATATAAACTACATTGTTATGTTGGTGGTGATGGGTTCTTTGTTGGAGATGACAGAAAAATCCCATTGTTTAGAGCTTTCCCAGACTTGGTGCTTAATATAAAGCCCCGAAAAGAGCAGAGTTGTTTAAACTTTTGATAAAGAAAATATGTGCAGGCATGGGTCTGTCCCACTAGTAAGGAGCATATCAGCCCTCAGAGCCAAATCCTACCTTTATAAATTCAACATGTTCTTACAATTTGCCCAGATAAAATCCTCAATCCCTGTATGTGGAAAATGCAAGTGTCTGAAACCCAGCATAAGATTGAAATAGTGTGCAAATAATCTCGTTTAAAGCTGGTAGTAAAATTAATTTGGAGGAACTTTGGAATTTCTGAATTATTTAGCAAACCATGACGCTTTACCAGGAATGCATGAAAAATTACGATTAACAACCACATGAGCATCTTTGGACCCTTCAGTCATCTCTGTGCATTGCTTTGTCTTTTCGTTAAGTGCTTTAGATAGATATTTTCAAAACAATTATAATGCAAAAGGCTGGACTTCAGTTTCTCTGTACTGACAGAATCACACAGATATCTCAGGGAAGACCGAGCTACATAGCAATGAGAGTGCAAATCTGCAAGGACCTCCAGCAGCTTCAGTGAAGACCCTCCTGATTTGTGTGAGACTTGCACCACAGCCTGTAATGTTTGTGTTTGGTGGATAGACACAAACAGGTGATGCTTTGCATTTAATTAACCCACTCGCACCCCATGCTGTGTCTTGCTCTCAAGTAGTGCCCCTGCAGCTTCTTCTTAATTCCTGCCTCTCTTACTGAGGCTAACGAATGGTCCTGGGATTGCGATGGTGGTTGAGCCTTGTGCTATTGAAGGCTTAGAGAGCTGGCAAAGGAGTAAACTCTGGGAGTGAAGAATTTGACAAACTACTCTGGAAAATCTCCCTTCTTTGGGATTATAGCAATGAATTATGTTAGTACCTGCTGATGTCTTTCCCCTTAGTATTTTAATTGAAATTAAAGCCTATCAGTTCTGAATTAGATTCAGTGGGGTTTCTCAGAACACATTACTGCAGTTTACACTTCCAGCAAGTGTCTTGTGCCAGTTTGTGATCTGTCTTCCCTGGTTAGAGTCACTGGGGACCTAAAGGACTTCCTGAAGCCATTTCAGACACTTGCTGTTGTGAACTCACCTGACCTGATCACAGGCCTCTCCTATAGATTGATCACCTCACATCAATGGTGGCTCAACCTGTAAGCCATCAAGCCAGAGTTCACTTCCCCTGAACCTGGTGTCTCCTGTGCTTGGCATCTTTTATTTACAGACTAATGCTACCCCAGGAAGGTTCAGTGCACTTGCCAAAATACCTGAAATATCTCAAACCTGTGGTTCTGATTAAAGCCTTCAAGTGAGCAGTTTGCAGCTGTCCCACTGGGACACAAGAGGAAATGCTCAGTCTTAAGCAAAAGTATAAGCCGAGCTAGGATTATTTATTCATGTGTTGAAGCTAGAAATTTCAGGTTTTTTCTACTCTCAAAGGGTTTTCTTCTCCAGTAACATGTTTTTGTGCATGTCTAGGAAACAGAAACTGAGGAGAGAGGTTTTTCAAGAAGAACAAATGTCCTGGAGCTTCTCCACTGTTAGGAGCAACTTGTGAAGGACCAAATCAGAGTCTGACTTTTCAGAAGGCAGGTGCCCAGTGCATTTTCGACTTAACCTCAGTGCCACCAGATTTATTCATTCAGTCTTGAAAAATCTCAGGTTGACCTTTTGCTAGGCATCAAAGGTTTGTTATCGGCATTGTCTGGAATACTTTTGAGTGTAAGCTGAATTTAAAGTGGGTATGAATTCAGGCCTGCCTTTGCTCTGAGCTGGCTGATTACAAGGAAGGTCCACTTCACATGCAACACTGCTGCTGTAGCAGGGTGCTGTGCCTAAGCTAATAACCTTCTCTGCATGGCTCAGAGACAACACCTGGTGACCCAGCTTCTAGCCAAGCCAGATAGCAAGCAAAGCAAAGGGCTGCATATGTCCAAGCAGTCACAGCTTCACCCCATGGCTTTCAAATGAAATGCCAGCTTCTGGTTGCCAAAAGTGCTATTAAAAATGGCTTACAACTTCCTAGACCACACAGAGGTGTAACGCAGTGTTTTGATGAGAATCATTCTCACCGGAGAGGCAGGGATGGCCCTGAGATAAAAGCAAGCACTTTCCAAGACTCTGATTCTAATTGACATTATTCATTTAGGAAAGCCTTTCCTCTTTTTCTTTTCTCTTTTCTCTTCTCTTCTCTTCTCTT